>NC_074712.1:55697009-55997009 GCF_947242115.1 Biomphalaria glabrata | reverse complement strand
GAACATTTGAAACATGTAAAATATTTTACAAACATTTTTACATATATATTGTTTTCAGGAACTTGGTTTAGATATTACTGATGAGCAGCTTTCAGAAATGAGCCAAAATTTGACTAACATTAACTACAAGCAGGCAGCAATGGAAGAGAAAAAATTCAAGCATGATGTAATGGCTCATGTTCATACATTTGGGGCTGTTTGCCCAAAAGCTGCTCCCATCATTCATCTTGGAGCCACTTCCTGCTATGTCGGTGACAACACAGTATGTAATCATTTATATACACCTATTTATCTTGATACTTAATAATACTGTCTCAAACCAGTTTTGCAATATGTAACAGACAAAACCTTAACTTTGTTTAAATTGAGCATTTTTACTAGTATGACACCATTACTTTCTTATTTCCACTATTTTATCATATGGCTAAAAATTCAATTGACATACCAATTTTTATCTAAAATTTTGTGTATATCAATATTTGAGATTCATTCAGGGTTCAGCATAATGCCACTTAAAAATACTTATTTTCGCTCTGCAAATTTTTATTTCTACAGTTGTCACACATGATTAGCACTAGATCTTTCAAACATTTTGTTCTCAAATTTTTTACTAATAATTAATTGAAAGCCAAAAATTTATTTAAAAAATGTGTTTTATTGGATTGGTTTATAAAAAAAAGTTTTTATTCCTTTTGCAGGATTTGATTGTACTCAGGGATGGATTTGAAATACTTAAGCCAAAGGTGACTTCATCTTTACCTTTAAAAAAATATATATATAAAATCATGCGTTTATTTTGTTTGTCTACATAGTACAATGTTATTATTTACTATGATATTCTGGAAACACTTACTAATTTGTCTGCTAAATGTCTTTCAGCTTGCCACATGTATTCATTTATTAAGAAACTTTGCTATGGAACACAAGGATCTCCCATGCCTTTCGTACACGCATTTACAGTAAGTAGCCTCCCCATAACTGAAACCATATTTGTAAACTGCATTTCTCAACTTAGGTTTCTCATAACTCACTTTGTAGACAGCTTGGCTAAGGTCAAAATACATTTAAATTAAAATCTAACAATATTGTTTATTTGATGTTACATTGTAGAGTGGCGGAGTGGTAACTGTTTGGCTTCCAAACTAAGGATATTTAGTTTAAATTCCACTGAAGACTCTAATTGAGTACCTGACTTCTTCTTTTGGGAAGGTAAAGGCGGTTGGTCGATGTGCTGGTCCCTTTACATCCTTGTTAACTTTATGCTGTTAAAGCAGATGTGAGCTTTATCCCCCCCCCCCCCCAATAGATCTGAATGGAGTACCATGTTACATTGTAATGTTAGATATCTTGAATGTGTTTGTGTATGTTCTCCCTAATATTTATATCGACAGAGCTGCACAAGTTTCTACTGTGGGTAAGAGGGCATGTATTTGGGCACAAGATCTTCTCATGGATTTGAAGAACATGGAAAGAGTCAGCAGTGAACTTCGTTTTCGAGGAGTCAAGGGTACAACTGGCACACAGGCTAGTTTCTTGACTTTATTCGATGGAGATGCTGCCAAAGTTAAAGAGCTGGATAGGAAGGTTACTGAGCTTGCAGGTTTTAAAAGGTGACATCACATTATTGGTAGAATATCTAATCAAAATAGATAAATTACTCATATGGCACAATTTAAAAGGGGATATCACTTTACTGGTAGAATACCGGTACCTAATCAAAATTGATAATTACTGATCTGAAAAGCATTTTAAAAGGTTTTTGTGTCATTATCATGAACATAGCAAGCAACAATGAAAAAGTATGACATCTGTGCATCAAGAAAGTTAGAGATGTATACACTTAGAATACACACCCAGGCTTTACAATAACTTAAGGTATTCACTTGTTCTTCAGTCACTTCATCATCTGTGGACAGACTTACCCCAGGAAGGTTGACGCAGAGGTTCTGTCTGTTTTTGCAAGTTTTGGTGCCACAGTTCACAAGGTACACTTTAGAATGTTATAAAATTTTATTTTGTATGCGATCAAGTTATAGTTATTTGATTGAATCTACTTTAGTTTTTATTGAGGTAGAAGTCGATTCAGACTAAGTCCACTTCTAATGAGACATTTAAAGAGATTTCTAACAACTACTATAGAGCTGTAATCAAGATCTTGATCTAGAATCTAGTAGGCTACTAGAGTAGTTTTTTTTATTTTTATTTAGATCGATCTAATTTATAGATTTAAATTCAACTATAACTTTTGTCTAAGTCCTCATCCAGTGAGACTCTGAAAGAGGTGTCTAAACTAGATCTACTAGGCTGCAGTGGCGTCACTAAGGTCGATGTCTTTAGAAAGACATTTTGTAATGGACTTTTTCTTTTTTGTGCAAAAGACGATACTAGAACAAAAGTACTTTACTCTGAAGAAATTTGTCTGCTTTTACGTTAGAAGGCAGTAGACTCTACAATTGAATGGAAATATTTTCAAAAGAAGACTTTCAATCTTGTTGAAAGGATCTACTTTAAAAAAGTCGCTTCATTCATTCATTAAATCTGATGTCTTAAACAGTGGTAAAAATGTTTTTACTTCATTAATATTCAAATGACTAGGCCGACTTTTCAAATAGAACCGTTTTTATTTTGTTTTAGAAAAAAAAGACCCACCCACAAGCCTCGATATCAACTATAACGTAAAGTAACCTTTAGGACACTTAAACAGGTATAAATATAAAATGTATATTGATCTAAATCCATATAATAAACTTGCATAAGCATCTTGGGTGGTTATCTAGCTAGTCTCTCATTTTTTTAAACATCTGCATTAGCTCAAGTTAATGCTTTTCTACTTGGGTGTCACCTCCTTATGGATCCATACCCCCTTAGTGATGCCACTGCTAGGCTGTAGATCTAATCTAGATGTAGATCTAGAGTCAAATCTAGTACACAAATCAACTAGTACATTTAGAATAACAGTAAAGCACTGCAGAAAACACGCGGTGGGGGCAATGTAGGTCATCTTGAAGTAGAAAAAATGCTGTAAATGATTAGCTCATCAGCTGATAAAAAGGGAATAAAATAGTCAGACGGGACCAAAAAAATAGTTTGCTCACAAGACATTCCTTGATATTTGTAATTATATGTAGAACTAGAGTTAATATAATAAAGTTATATCATTTTAAAATTTAATCAAGACTAAATCTAGATCTAATCCGCACCAGATTTAAAACTTTATGAAACTTTTTACTTTTGAAGTTTCAGTTTCCACCTGACTGATTTCATGCTTAATGTTTCAATTTTTTTGCCTGACTTTTATTTATTCAACAGATTTGTACTGACATTAGACTTTTGTCAAGTTTTAAAGAACTTGAAGAACCTTTTGAAGCTGAGCAAATAGGTAACACAATTTTCTTGGGCTAGTTTATATAAATTGTATATGTATTATGAGTTCAGTTCTATAATTTGTTTGTTTTACACTGTCTCTTTTAAGGATCCAGTGCAATGCCTTACAAAAGAAATCCTATGCGATGTGAAAGAATCTGCTCTCTTGCAAGGCTTCTCATCTCATTGGTCATAAACCCTCTACAAACTGCATCAGTTCAATGGATGGAACGTACTTTGGATGACAGTGCCAACCGCCGTGTTGTTCTTCCAGAAGCATTCCTTGGTGCAGACGCTATTCTAATGACTTTACAGACTATATTTGAAGGCCTTGTCGTTTACCCTAAAGTAAGTCTTGCAGAGGAGAAACCTTTCATCATTGAAGTTTCTTTCATGGTTTTGTGCTGTAAGAAGCTAGAAAGTTTTTTATTAAATGGAATCTTTCTTTTCTAGTTTTTATTGAAAGCTTTTTAAATAAACTGCCTTTTTAAACACCCAAATACACATTTTTAATTGAATTATTTTAAAAATTTAGAAGAATACATTTTTTGGGTCTAAATTTGTGCGACTTCCATCTAAAAAAAAAAACTTTTCAAAAATTCCTTTATTTGTGTGGGGGGAAAAGATCATCTTTACATATATTAAATTTGATGACCTTTTTCATCTAAAAATATTCATTCCCCTTGCAACTAAATTTTGATTGACTTATTACCAGCCTAAGTAGCATCATTACTGTTGTAATGAACATAAGCAGCAAAAAAAAAAAAAAAAAGAATTAAAAAAAAAATCTTACAAAAAATATCTTAACATTTTTTTATTTTGGTTAAAGTAACTTAGGCATGGCCTCATTGACTCAACTAGGCAAGCTATCCTGATTGTAGGAAACAACAGAAACAATTGTAATGTGATACACATCAATACCATATTCATTAGTCGCTTTCTTGCTGTTATCTATTAGGCAGAATTGAAAAGAAAAGTGTATTTTGCTTTACTTGCAAAATAAAAAAAATCTTGATGAAAACAAAAGCTTATCAGAAGATAGCATTATGTATTTGTAACTGCTTATTAAGGTGATAGTCTTTTCTAATATTTAAAGTAAATGTTTTGTATACTGGTAGTTATCAAATCTCAGATTTAAGATTATGTTCAATGTATCTAACACTTTTTTTTTTATCAGCACCTAAAATTTAGAATTTTTCAATATATTTCTTAGGTCATAGCCAAAAGACTGGAAGATGAACTTCCATTTATGGCAAGTGAAAACATTATAATGGCTATGGTTAAAGAAGGAGGTAACAGACAGGTAAGAGTGTTTACTATTGTTATTATTTTAACTTACATTAGAATTTCAACTTCTGACTTACAATTTTTCATACACTGTGCATTTACATTAGTCTAATGAGGTTTGATAATTGAAAACAAAGTCTAGGAAAAAGCCAGTGGGGAATAACATTTTGTCAGGGTTCTATTCTTTGCTTAACTCGTTAGGGGTTACTTAATAATTACAATTAAGAACAATTATTACTAAACACACTTCAACTCCCAACTCCAGATATCCATGGAAATACAAATAATACTTTAATATTCAATAAAGCACACAATTATATCAACTCTCAATAATTATTAATTCATAAACACCAGTCCAGGAAGTAACCGTCCAACCTTCCTGGACCAGGAACAAGACCTCACTAACTCACACACTCTCTAGCACATTCAAGGAAGACTAAACCATTCAGTTCAGAACACGTGCAAGACTATTCACATTCATAAGTTGGGAGTACATAAACAAGGGGATATAACTATCATACCAAAATATCAAAGTAACATATTCACTCTCGCCATACCTCCCCTTGACACATTTTATTCATTTGTTGTTATTTTCTTTTATCTAGTTACTGAGGTTACTAGACCAAAGTCATCAATCATTACTTTAAACATTTTGGTTATACTTTCCAAAACATAAACACACAATTTTGTTGTAACATGTTGATCTTTTATTTATTTTTTTTATATATGATTTTTTTTTTTTTTTTTTTTTGAAGTGAATAAAGTACATGAATCATTCTTTTTGGTGTGAATTAAGCATGCAAATTATTCTTTGTGGTGGATTAGATACATGAATCATTCTTATCCAAACTTGTACAGGAATGTCATGAGAAGCTCCGCAGTCTAGCATTACAGAGTGCTTCTGTCATGAAGCAAGAAGGTCTTCCTTGTGATCTGATTGCCAGAATAAAAGATGACAGCTATTTTCAGCCCATTTTGTCAAAACTGGACAGCTGTGTAAATCCCACAACATTTATTGGGATGTCATCAATTCAGGTACATCATATTTTTTTTAACTAACTACAAAAATTGAATGCATAAAAGTGGCGCTACAGCCCATGAAGGACTCTTGTCTGCTTCAGTACTTCTTTCCATTCTTTCTCTTGATATTTTCATCTCCATGTCCAAACTTCACAAAGTTGTTGAAGATCTGCCTCATCAATCTATTGATTGATCCTTTTGGTTTAAGCCAATATACTCTGACATTCTTTCAAGGTGACCTGTCCAATGGAGTCAAGTTTTTTTTTTTTTTTAATTTTCATCACTATAGATGGGTCTTCATATAATTGGTATAAAAAGTTACTACCAAACAGTACAACTGTAGCGTAACTAGTTTCTACAGCTAGAAAGCTCTCTCATAATTATCTTTCTGCTCCACCACATACCTTTCTAACCACTCACCATCACACTCGAGAGCACAGCCATCACTATTCTAAATTTAAGCAATTATACTATTCCACTGAAATACTCTAGTAAGACAAAATAAATTATTTTAGACATGCTACGGGTCAATAAACTATAACTATTTTACTATAATGTTATGGGAACGAACTGGAATCATGGGCACTTCGACAATAACAAGGCCAAGAACTTATCTGTTCTGTATCCTGAGTCGGAAGAAGATCGCTTCACTCAAGGCTCTGCAGAAGAGACAAGCCAGTGACAGCCTAAGCCACTGGAGCAGACCAACGGTTCTAACTTCAGTTCGGTTCCGGTACAGCAGTTAACAAGACACACAATTCCAGGCCAATTCCTTCAACAGACACTCGATCATCACACGTTGCCACTCAAAGTCATAAAAAGTTACTCTGGTGCAAAATAGTTAAGTCTAAATTTATCGTTAGTTCAAACAATACACAACAATTATATTTGCATAATTTGCATTACAACAAAACATCAGACCGCTAAAACAGCTTAAATGTACAATGTTATATATAATTATATTTAATCACTACAAAATAATACATTATATATATGCCCCAGCGTTCCAATAATGGTCAACTTTAATTCTACTTTCCCCAGAGCCAGAACAAATAACCAAATAAATCATCCTTAGTATCCTGCTCACAATTACTGAAATAGTGTATTTAAATAGAATTCCACAAATACATGAATACTTATATGGGGCAGGCACACATATAGTTTATTTAAACTTCAGCAGCATATTCATTTCATTAATAACCTTTTTCAATCTTTATCATATTTATGCTTATATTGTAACTTTCCATTTTGTAGGTTAAAAATTTTATTGAGGATGAAGTGGATGTAGCATTAAAGAATTACAAGAACAACTTGGTCAAGTCCGTCAAGCTTGAAATTTAGCATGTCATGCTGTCAGTGAGGTCACATAGATTGTTTTGGTTAGAGTATAAGTGAATATTTGATGAACTAGAAATGTGATTGTAAATGACATGGTTCAAAGAACATTTCAGTCTAAAATTATCTAGAATTTAATGCAATTCTATGTTCTGGTTAAATTCTGTTTAAAAAACAACAACTTTGTTGTGTTCAATGAAATGCACATGCTTCAGTTTGAGGCACATTATTTCCAGGGTCTTTTATTCAGTTTATATATAAACAGAAATTTTTTCTTTACACAGATATTATTATTTTTTTTACTGCAACCGTGTTCAGGGTGGAGGGCATTAATGATACTTTCAGGTTAATTGGGTTTTTATAAACTTGATTCCCCTTTGTTTGGAATAGAAGAGTTTCTATACTGCCTTGAGTGTTGAAATGTTGATAAACTCAATAAAATTTACAATCAGATCAATTTTGTTTTTGTCTTTTATCGCTATTGGCTAATTAGTGTATAGTTTGCGCTGAACTTCCCTACAACTTCACCACAATTCTCTGCTCCTATTCTTTGTGTTCCCCACTCTTCAAAATCCACAAGTAATTGAAAGAACAATTTCACTTTTAAATCTTCTTAGCCAATATTGATGTAATAATTTGTGTGTTAAGTTGCAGTTGAATTCATAAGTTTTCTTTATTTTCCTCCTCTTAGCTTGCAAACTTTTCAGAGTTAAAAAGTTGCACAATGGACTGGGATTTTGTAAAGAACACAGAATTTTTCTAGATTTTGGACAGTTTATGTACATCTTTTGAAAGAAAAAAATCACTCCCTAATTGGCCACACTGTGAAAAGCACTGCACAGTAACTGCCATAAATATCAATATTGCAAGTTTTATCTTTCCTTTTCTATATAAAACAATTGCTTAAAATAAATATTTCCTTTTCTGTATAAAACAATTGCTTAAAATAAATAGTTCCCATTTCAGACCTTGCAATCTATAAGGCAGATGAATCCGTGGCCCAACTTTAACGAGGGTGTCGAGGCCAGCACAATAGCCAACCGCTTTTACTTTTGCTCAACTAATGTTAGGTACCCATTATAGCTGGGTGGAGAGGTGCTGTAACATCCTGATATAAAAAAATTCTTGTCCCCACCAGGATTTGAACCCTTTACTCCTCAGCCACCACAAGTCCAAAACAATTAATTACCACTATTTAAAAATGTAACCAATTATCAATTATTGGAAAACAGTTTATTACCACTGATCATCTTTAAAAAAAATTAAGATTGTTTTTTTATTTGAACACACTTCATCAGGAATTCCCACACTCAAGTGTTTCTTTGTATTCAATTGAGCTTAAATAAATAGACTTATATGAACATTTTGGCACCTCTTATGTAGAGATTATTAGATGGACCATGGATGGACTTTTACTAGAGCTTGATTGTGCAGAGCTCAGTGGAAACACTTCTTGCACTAATTAAGCATTGCAAGAAATGGATAGAATATCATCAGCGTCACAAAGCAAGAGTACATGCAACAAATCACTTTTTTAAAACTTGCTTTTAGAATTGGGGCCCACATGCTGACTCTCAAACTTTATTACAACAGTTCAAAACCAATCAATTAGCAATCTGCTATACTTAATGTATTGTTTCTGCACCTCAGAATACCTAGCTGCTAGGGAGAGACTTTTAACTTCTCAATTCATGAATTGGTGTTAATAATCAGTGAACTGTCTGTGACAAACACTTTCAGCATAGAAAATAAATTAAAAAATTACTTGGGGGGGAAGACTAAGCTATTAAGGAAAATGAGATTTTAGTTTCAAGGACCTAAAACTTTTTGGTTTCTGCCCTACTAAAACAACCAGGCAGATCTCCTGAGGACATTAATTTAAAAGACAGCCTAGATTGAGAAGTTGGATATTGGAGATGTTGCTATAGTACAGATAAACCCAAATGTACAAAGTTTGATTTTTTTTTTCCCTGTTATCTCCCCTTGATGGTGTTGGAGTGTCTGCCACTCTGGGTATTTTAGTTAGGAATCTCTGTAACTTACATTCTACATACAGGCATATTTAAAAATGTTCATAAGCCATAAAAATGGATAAAAGCACCTTAGCACTTAGGCTATTTTTATGTATCTCTATTTAGCATATCACCTTAAAAGCACAAACTACAACTTTTCTGTTATTGGCAAGTTCTTATATCCTTTAGGCATTTTATTATATTACCTTTATTCAACAATGTATCATTGGTCATTAATCCAACATTAACTGTTTATTAAGAGAAAAATAATCCCTTATAAGTTGTATAAAAGAGGTATTGTCTTTTTTTTAAATGTTTTTCTATTATTTTTTTTGTTGAGCTTTCTTAATGCCCTATGATCCTTTCACTTGTCTGGAGCAGTTGGGAGAGGAGGCAAGAAGAAGGGGGTATCATCCTGAATGTTTACAAGATCATTTGTTTACATGCATAAAAAAATGTTCACTCGGGGCTCAAGATTCCTCAAGGGGACGTATTCAACTTATACCATCACATCTGTCAAGTACAATTTCTTTCCCTTGCTCAAGATACCAAATAAAATAATTAATTACCAATAGTTAGATAATTGTTTAATTTTTTAAATTGATTCTTGCATTATCAGGTAAAAGACTAAGACTGCTTTATTGATCCTTACGGAAATTTGTGATTACAAGGACTCTTTTCTCATATAAAGACAACACAACAGAAACATACACATAAATACAACAGACAAAAGAGTTCATTCGACTACACACAGGTATCTTGGTGCTTTTCATGTTCCCTGATCAATGAGTGGCGGTGATAGAGTCTGACCGAGTGAGGTACAAACGAGTTTTTGTACCGCTCCATTCTTGTTCACGACGACCTGGCGTAGTTCTGATGGAGCAGGTGGCCGTTGTCTTCCAAGATTTTTTAGATTTTTCTTAGGCACTTTTGTTCAAAAAGTTTCTTTAAATGTGGTAATGTGAGTGTAATTTTTGATGCTTTTTTTATGATGTTTTCTAGACGTCGCAACAGTTTAGATGAGGCGTTGCCTTGCCAACAAGTTATTCCGTATGTTAGCAGATTTTGTATAGTCGCGCCGTAAAAAGTCTCAAGGATCTTCTTGTTTAGTTTAAAGCTATTAAGTTTGTATAGAAAAAAAGAGTCGCTGGGCTGTTTTCTTTGTCAGAGTTCCAAGGTGGTCTTCCCATGAAAGCTTGTTGATGATAACACCTAGATATTTATATGCCTTTACTTGTTCTATAGATGTAGTGTTTATTTGCAGTTCACGTATAGTTTGTTTTTTCTTTCTAAAATCTATTATAAGTTCTTTAGTTTTTGTGACATTCAGTTCTAGAAAGTTGTCAATGCACCAGTTTGTAAACTCTTCTATTGAGCTTCGATACTGGATACTGAGTTTCATCTCCTGAAATAAGACCGACTATGGCAGTATCATCAGCTTCTTATGTCATTAGTGTAAAGAGTGTACAGTACAGGAGAAAGTACACAACCTTGTGGAGCACCCGTACATAGTACTTGAGTTGACGATTTGGTGTTGTTGACTAGGGCCGTTGGGTTAAAAAGTTTAGAACCCATGCTTGTACGTATGGGCTTACATTTAAGTTACTCAGTTTGTTTATCATTAGATGTGGCTGTATGGTACTGAAAGCCGAAGAGAAATCTACGAAGAGGACTCGTGCATATGTTTTGGGTATATGGAGATGCTTATAAAGCTGGTCCAAAAGCAATAGAATGGCATTCTTAGTTCCTCTAGCTGCTTTGTATGCAAATTAGTGAGGGTCTAGGCTGTTATTGACTTTTGCTACAAGTTGTTTAAGCATATATTTTTCAAAACATTTCATAACAATAGGTGTTAGTGCTACTGGGCGGAAATCATTTAAGCAATCTATTTTTGGTTTCTTAGGCACTGGTATGATCTCTGAAGTTTTCCAGATGTGTGGAATTACGCACGTTTGCAACGAGTGGTTAAAGATGTGACAGAAGATAAAAGAGATTTGCTCCGCACATAGATTGATCAGCTTGCCACTAATTTTGATTGGTCCAGAAGCTTTTGTTACGTCTACTCTTTTAAATAATAAGGTCACTTGATCCTCAGTTACAAAATTGACTTAAAAAAAGAAATAATTGTGCGAAATTTAAGAGATTGGGTGTGGGAAAAATGTGTACAAACTTTTTACCAGACATGACAAGAGTGAGTTGATATAGCTTTGTAACACAAACAAACAAAAATTTCTAAAAACAAATTTTTTTTTTCAATAATTTTGAAATGAATGAATGTTTTCTCAGCTTAAAAAGTGAAGCCTTTATTTCAACAACACAATTTTAGAAATGTTAAAAGTCTGTACAAATGAAAGATGAAACAGCTAATGAATGATCTCATTAGCAACAGTCATACAGTATACTTTAAAATGTATGGCAACACATTTTGGTAAGTAATACAACTTCATTAAATAAACAAACATAAATAATGCATAAAATCAATGCAAACAACAAAACTACAACTAGCTTTGAACTAAATCTGCTGATTTGAAAATCTTGATCAAAGAAAATTATCTTTGTTAATCAACTATCATATTATGAAGACTAAATTTTCTAATCTACAGTCATTGTCCAAACAAAATTGGAAAACATCAATACAGAATCAACAGATCAGTGACATTTTAAAATAACAAAATAAATTTTAAATGGGGAACTTTGAAAATTTTCTTTTTTAAGCTACCATATTGGGATTAACAATACAATTATCAGAATGCAAGAGAAAGCATATAAAAAAAACAACTTAAGAAATATAGTTAGATCTTTCAAATTGACTTTGCCAATGAGAAATCAGCTAGCAGTGTAGCTTAGTAAAAAAAAAAAAAGGTATTTGGGCTTCCCATGCAACTAAAACAAAATCTGTTTTCTCTACTATAACAATCATTTAAAATTCTATACCCATCAAAACAGAAAGACTAGTCTTCTTATTTGAATAGAATGGTTCTAACTAAACATGACCACCAAAGAGTTCCTGGAAGCAAGATGTTTTTTTGTCTTATCCTTACTAAGAAAGTGATTCCTTCCAAATGATGCTCTAGTTATAAAATAACACAACTGGTTACGTCTCATCCTCGTCCACCCATTCACTGTCATCCTCTGCCCCTTGATTGTCTACTGAAGCAGCAGCTAGTTCTTTAGCACCACTGTCTGTTGATAGATCTACAGAGGATCTGATGGAATGGGGACTCGTCACAACCTGTGCATACACACAATATTTGTATATAAATGTATTGTTGGGAAGAAAATGTATTTTTCATATAATTATCTAAAATAAAATAAAACTTGAATCAAAAGATCGATATGGAAATGATTTTAATGGTACCAAATAAAGTTTATGCTAACATTTCTCCATCATGCCAAAAAAATTTATAATGTTATTTCTTTTGTATTGAATATATTAAACTATTGCTTTAATAAATGTATTTCTTTTATTTCTAGAATGATATAATATAAAATTTAGACATTTTTTTATAATATATACATAAATCTTTGAAAATATTTATCCCTATTAAAGAGGTTTAGCTCACTTTAATTAAATAAAAAAAATACCTCAAAAGCATTTGGGTCAAAAGTTCCTATTTCAAAAGAAGCCTCACTAGTGTCTTCTCTGTGAAGACAACTTTCAGGATCTGAGGAAATATCAGCTATATCATTGGACTGCTGCTGGTCTAGCTGCTGCTGAAGTGGACTTCGCTGCTGTTGAATTTGTTGGAGATGGTACTGCTGCTGTTGCTGAAACTGTTGCTGGTGAAATTTCATTTGTTGTTGTTGCTGGGTACTGGGTGGCTGTAAGCTAGGTGGAAGCACGGGGTTAAATGTGCTGGCTGAGGACTGTGGCACCATGACTAGGGTCTCCATCAGCGGTGGTGGGGGCACTCGAGTGTTAGCAATCATCTGCATTAATATTGGAAAAATTATGTCAGTATGTCTTCAGCTCAACCCATGGCAGTATTTCAATATTGTACAAAGCTTAAGAATATGAAAAATGGAAATTCAAATTTTGTGAACTAAAAAATAAATACCTGTAATCCTGAACTACTTTCAGCATAGACATAACCATCATTGCCATTGCAATTATAAATACTAATAGGCGTGGGACTACTGTTATAGGAGCCATTTTGAGATAAAATAGTTTCCCTGTAGGATGAAATAATAATTTGATTTCCATAAATATTTGTAAAAAAGCACTTTTCATATTCTATCAATACATTTCCACAATAAAAGTATGATCAATGGTGGCATTTGTTCTATGACGGTTAACATGGGTGTTATAAAGCCAGCATAATGATCAACAGCCTTTACTTTACAACTAATATCATGAACCCATCAGGGGAGCCATAAAAATCCCAATTGGAACTTGAGACCCCCTTGGTTAAGAAACAAAGTGCTTTATCACTCAGCGAAGGGATAGACCAAAGTGTGACTTAAATTTTATTTAATAGTGTTTGCCACTCTGTGGGAATTTTGGCCCTTGCCTAGAGCTATTCTAAATTTATATTGTCTTTGTATTTCTGTAACACGACTTTTCTACATGTATCTCTGTAAGGAGACTGTTTTCAGAACCATAAATATTTTTTGTGATGTAGGATATTCATGTCAGTACTTTGGCTTATTAAGTTATTGTGGTATGAGGAGGTTGTCCCTCTTGGACTGTCACCTGAAGCTAACACAAGTATTTGACTATTAATAGGCTACTAGAACACATGGTGGGTGTTTCCTCTTGAACTAATTCAATAGAGGAGATAAAGGAAAATACATTTTAATACAAAGGTCAAAGTTGGTATAGAGATGGTTTGATATTAATACCTGGAGTTGAAAATGGTTTATTATATATTTCTAGATTACTACTAAAATAAAACTGGCTGTTAGCTGTTTATGATTTTACATATTTCAATAGATTTTATAGTTTATTTACAATTTTGTAGAGAAAAAGAAAATCACTATTTGACTCATTATTTTAGTTTCATTATTCACTCACTCAAAAGAAGACAATGCCTGAGATGTGACAGCTTGAGACAGATATTCAGATCGAAGACAATTTTCAGAAGTAGGTCTCAGTAAAGGATTGGGATGTAATAGCTTCATTAAGAAAATACTTAAATTTCTATCCTGAAAAAAAAAGGCAAAAACAGTAAGTAATGTTAAGGTAAATTTTGAAAATGTACATCAATACTAATTTACCCATTAAGTAAAACTGAAAATCATTAAAAAGTATACCAATGGTACTGTCGAAAAGTCCACTGTTCCATCTCTGGTTTCTGAAAAACTTATATTTGGATGATGCATCTGAAAAAAAAACAAACCTTATATGATGAAAGGACAATTAAATAAACAAACATACACAAAATGAAAGGTATAAAAAGACAAAAAAAAATTAACTTAAACCTTCAACATGAGATCATTTTTTAAAATGTCAATTATTATAATGAAATAATAAAAATAAAGAATTTTGAGCAGATTTAAAATATTTCAAATAAAAATGTGTAAAAACAGAAAAAAAAAAACCTAGACTAGAAAAGAAGCATGACTTGCCCAAAGTGTCAATAGCCCTAGACAGAAAACATCAACAGAAGGTGCTGGGTCTGATGACTTTTTGTTTGGCTTCATCTCTGGGGCCATTATTTCAAGCCCACTACTAGTTGAGTACTTACTGGTACATCTATCTACCTGTCAAATTGTATCAACACACTTTTAGTAAATATAACTTAAACAACATATACAGGTAGTCATATTAACGACCACAAGAAAATAATAAACTATTTTAAGCCTTTGATTCTAAGATTGAACTATCTCTGTGCTACCAATGAGCTGACTCACATCTGTCATAGAAAAGTCTGGAGGTAAAAGTTTGGCGTTGCCACTGTCATTAAGGACAACATAGTCAGGCTGCACTTGTCCATGGACGAAACTGGACACATGTAAACCGTGGAGGGCTTTACATAAACAGCTGACTATGGACTGACATTGCTAACAAGTGAGATAAAAAGAAAAAAATTTTGAATGAATATAACTATAACTTAGTACACATATTGTCAACTAAAATAAACCATCTCCTATTTAGGTCATAATTAACTTTTAATTATAAAAACATTTAAAATATAAACCTAACCCTATGTCAAGATAATGTTAGCTAATAAGATTAAACAGTTTCTATAGCTGGTCACCTGTTTAGTTAAAGGTGTGGCCTCAATTACACTAGACAAAATATCTCCTTGTTTTTTTATCACCACATAAGCATGACGATAATCCTGTTTGGAATTAGAAACAACCACAAGGTAACTAGAAAATTGAAGTAAAAACAATGTATTTGAAATGTACTGTACCCAATTGAATTCATTTTTGTGTTGTTTTAAAAAAAGGTACTAACCTTGTCAAAAAATACTGCATAAATAGGCTCAAGATGTGGTGATAAAGCATTTGAATAAGTGGACATTTGCAACAGAAACTCATCTTTCCCCAACCGATTTGCACTACCCAAGAAATATTCCTGAAATAAATAAGTCCACTTTGACTACACTGAACAAATCATGCATTGATTAAAAAAAACAATTGAACACATGAATATTTGTTGAATAATGTGTCCTTCAAAGTGTTTCAACACTATCATTAAACTGATACCTTTATAAACACTGGTTCACCATCAAATTGTGACTCATATAATCCACTTAATTTATTTCCAAGGCTGGTCATAGTGTACTGATCAGGTGCATGAGACAGTTTCACCAAACCTTTATATGTCTAAGAAATGAAAAAGTATAGAACCATGATCATAATGAAAACCTTGTAAGCTGAAAACTTCCTAGAAATAAATAGAAACCTAAAGGAGTTTATTACACAAATTATCTTACAATGTATGTATTGAATCCAGCATCTGCCTCAGCGTTGATAAGTTCTGGGAAGTGAGCACTTGCCAATTCACTAAGCTCAGCCTAGAGAAACAAAGTCTGGTAGTAGTAAGATACATCAATTATATGAACTAAATACAGACAATGTTATGACCAAGTTAAGCAACAAATTAAAAACTTAGTGCTTGTTATATCACGATTAGGAATTAGATAATGACTTGCCTAGTAAAAACTAGACTAGGTTTGAGAAAGGAATAACAAGATATCAATTGATGTAAACAGACTCCTCTTTGCAGCTTTAGAGATAAAGAGCTAATCGTGTTTTGTGCCTGTATAAAATATCCATTATTAGGAATGTTTATTTTAATTGATAATTTTTTCAAAGAGATCTAGATCTAATTTGTATTGTAGTTATAGGTTACAAATTGACTCAAATTAATCAGCATTATTCACTTCCACTCCCAACTACATATTTGTAAAGAATGGTTAAAGGAGGTATTGTTAGGGCAAAGCTATATTCACAGCAATCTTGTTTTAACTCTGATCAAAATGTGACACTTATTTCTTGCATTACCACACCTAAACCATGAAGTAATACACATTTTCATTTATTTCTACACATACCTACTTGTGTGTGTAAAATATAAAGGTTTAAGTTGTAATATTGTTACATTCAAACTCCAATCATGATTATGTCTAGAAAATGTGTAACAATTACTATGCTTAAAGGGAAACTCCGATAGTTTTTCAAATTTTAGTTATTGACTTATTTAAATTCTGCGTAAAAAGTTGTAATAGTAAACATTATATCATTTTTTATTTAAATGCTCAGAAAATTTTATATTTAATAAATTAGACAGAAAATTCTTCACGCCCCCCATAAAACGGGGTTCTGCGAGATTTTGTTTTAAGTTATTTCATGCGTCACTTCCCTAAACAATACTGAAAGAGAAACTTGATTTAACCAATCGTATCGCTTCATTCTTACAGTAGCTGTTAAGCTTAGTGACGGCCTAGTCCAGAGCTATGATACAGTTATATATATAATCATGTATAGATAGATCCAAAAGCATTAGGATAACCAACTCCAGAAAAAAAAGTAACATTTTCATCTAAGCCTCTCCCTTTGCCAAGAAGTAAATAGATCGTGTGTCTGAATGATTCGAACAAGCTGGTCAGTGTAAGGCTAGTCGAGACTACGTGTAGTCGGTCATGACAAGACAACCAAGCGATAGTGTTTGTTGTGTGTTGAGTGGTCTGGCGAGAAAATACACACTGCCGTGATTAGTCAAGCATGTAAATCTACTTTTAATACGCATTTTTTCTTTGCTTAAAAGATCCTAGATCTAACTGCATAGACAAAGATATATTTCTTTTACAAGAATGTAAACTTTGCTGTATGGTCTCCTGTTATACAATAAGTCAGTAGATCAGACCTGCCTACCAAAAAAAATCCAAATGCGTAACGCTGATGGTCAAAATGCGTATTTTGGAACCAGAATGCGTAACACTTATGAGATCCACTACTTTGTCATATATATATATATATATATATATATATATATATATATATATATATATATATATATATATATATATATTTATATATATATATATATATATATATATAATATTAGATCTAGATGTCATGATTAGATCTACAATCTAAATCTAGATCAATACGACAACAGAGATGATATCTAGACTAGATCTATGTCTATATAATGAATATAATCTACTCCAGACCTAGATCTGGGCTCGAGAGTGTTACCGATGCCGTGGATCCGCTACAAACGTAGGTCTACTCCAAACGTTCGTAAGCCTACCTTCATCCTTGATCTATTCTATACTAAGACTAAGAATATAGTCTAGATCTAGACTAGATGGTAGTAGATGTTATCGATCTAGATCTAATCAATCTAAATCATACTACAACTAAATTGGATCTAGATTGTTGAGTAATGTAGAGAATCATGACTAACGTAATGACTAGCTAGATCTATTCCTGTATAACAAGCTTTCTAGATCTAGAATCCAGATCTAGACTAGATATCTACAATGTCACTCAATGTGTTTTGAATCGATAGCACTTCGATATTTTTTTCTATACAAATGAATACGGGAATCAGGGATTCAACATAATTAATTTCTACTAATGAACTTACAAAAAAAAAGTCACGTTGGTGTATCAGCTAACTGACGGTACCAACCAGGTACCAACCCGCCACTCCCTCACTCTCGCGTTCTTCATTTCTAGACTAAATAATCTAATTGCTTTTAAGAACCAATCAACGTATAGATCTGGACACAATGTGTTCCCCCACCTTTTCTGTCCCCCCCCCCCCCCCGGCCAACAAAACGGCTTAGCGTGACCTCAGTGACCGCTCGTAAGCTAGTCAAGAGAGGGGGGGAAAAAGGATACTAAAAGCGTAACGCGACGGGTTCAATGCGTATTTGCGTACTGACGGTCATTTTTGGGAGATTTTGCGTAACGAATACGCATTTTGCGTAACGGTAGGCAGGTCTGGTAGATTAAAACACCTTTGTGACGTCACATAGAAACCTGGTGAAAGTCTGACTGTTTTGGATGCGCAGGAAAATTACGCCGGAAAAACATCAATTACTAAGTTATTATTGCAAATAAAAAAAAAAGAAGAATATATTCATTATCTGTAAATCAAAACACATATTATATCAAAAATTGTTAAAACCATTGGAGTTTCCCTTTAAGAACTAATACAACAAACTTAAAATTAATTATCAATCCTCATCCTAATCTTATTCAACATCATTAGCTCGCAAAAAGTTTATTAGCCTTTAATTTATGTTACCATTAACAAGTCTTCTTCTTTAAGAGCTTTATGAATGCTATTCCTTATGACTTCTAGATCCTGAGCAATTTCTTCCAGTTCTTTAGTATCATGATTCTAAAGGGAAAAAAAAGGAACATGAATTAATATATTTTCAAAAATAAATTAATATAACACTAAAATGATCGAAAACAAACAAACCTCTTCAGCATCCATTTTGTCAGCTAGTTTGTGTCTCAACTTGGACTTGAGACTTTTTAATTTGGTTCTGACTGACTGCAGTTCAGCTATGGATGGAGTTTTGTTGATCCATGGACTAATCTGTTTCTTTAAAGATGTGAACTCATTCAAGACTTTTGTCAGATGTTCTAAACAATTAGACTCTTCTCTCAGTTCAGTTAAGACTATTTGGACTAGTGATGCAAGTAGTATTGCATCCTGGGTATTATCCTATGAAATGAAAGCAATCATAAAGAAAAACATCTCAAATGTCCATACTAGTGCATGCTAAAAGACAGTCTACCAATGTGAAAACTGAACATAATAAACAGCTGTGTAACAATTATAGTGGGTCTTAAAGAGTCACAAAAAAAAGAAAGTGATGGGAAGACAACACAAAAGAATAGATGGGCCTGCCATTGAAAGAGGTTCTATCCAAGGTAAAAGACAAAGAGGAATGGAGAAAGACATCAATAGATCTTGTGTGGTGCCCCGATGATCCAACAGACTAAGGGATAGGTGAAGATGAAAGTACGTGTCACAAAACTCCAATTAGAGAATACCAAGTACTTTTGTTTACCAAGAAACAATAAAACAAATATTACATTCAGAAGAAAGTGACACTGTATATGGCTGCATCTAGTTTCAAGGTAAACTTGAAGATATTTTTATCTGTGTACACATAATTTAACATGTCTCTTATGAATGGGAAGAGTATAGCACATACATGCCTATGCTCACAATGTTTCCAGAAAGTGACTCAAAGATTTGGTTCGGGGGATTGGAATGAGTAATCACTAAGCACTTAACTGTCGAGATAAAATTTTGAGTTCAAGTCCTGGTGAAGAAATCAAGATTTTTACTTATGTAAATGTTGATTGAATATAATCTCAGTTCACTTAACATCTACTAGTTACCAGATTTAATTTGAATTACGTTAAGGTAGTTATAAGCAATAAATGTGAAACGCAAACATAGATTTAAAAAATGGGTGAATTACAACGTCTGCTAGTGATATTTCTTGTTGTAGAGCTCGAGAATAATTTTTCAAATTGCTATCCAGATCTTGATTTAATTCATCCTCATTCAACTCAGGATTCAAAGAAATGGACTGGAAAGAGAAAACAAATTGAAAGAATGTTAATTTCTTTAGGGGTGAAGTTGTGTAATGTTAAGTCACAGTGGGTAAATATACATTTTAATGGCTCTAAAGTAATGTTTTCTACTAAACAAGTGTCTCCATAAAGGTACCCCGACAAAATAGTGCGAACAAAATAGAGCTGACAAAACAGAGCAGAAAAAAATATATTTCAGTCATTTTGAAAGAAATACTTTAAATATCATAAAATATGAATTGAGCCAATTTTTTTTGTTTTAATGTTATTATTTTTTAGTCATTTTGGCAAACAGTATTAGGCGCTATTTTGTCGGGTCACCCTACATAATTGCTCTAGTTTCTATGTGAAAAGCAAAAGTCATTTAAGTTTAAAATAATTTTTCATGATCAACTCAGAAATCTGGAAAAAAAATCTTTCAAAAGCACCCTCACAAAACTTACACTTTTCAAGTTGTCTAAGGCAGAATGGACAGATTTTTCAATTTGATCACTTGCAAATCTAGCAGTTGCTATCTCCACTTTCTTCTTGACCTGTAGGTTACAATTTTTAACACCAATAAATACTTTGGAAAAAGAATGAAATCAAGCATTAATTACACATTTAACAATTGTATAAAAAGTAATCAATTAATTCTTCACCTTCCATTCCTCAAATGTTGCAAGTAAAATCTCTATTTTCTGTGGCTGTTGAATTGGTAGTTTAATGTAGCTGTCATAGTTTTTGTTGAGTAGCACAACTGCATCCTAACATTAAAACAAACATTCATCATTACAGCAACAACAAAAAAAAAAGGATTTGGAAAAATGTGCAGTTTGTTCTAGCTTGCCGTTTTGACTAAAAATCTGTTTTATAAAATAAATTATCTGTAAAGTAAGGTTCAGAACTATAAAAGTAAATGGCTTATCAGTTAATAAAATTATCATTACTTTGCATCCAGGCAAAATAAAAACAGATTTGGTTTTATGGAGGAAATAAATGTTTAAAATCCCAATACTACTTCAGAAATGTAATTCAAACAGTAGTGTATTAGGAACCATCATTATCCTTTATTTGGTCAACTATTTTGCTTTAACATTTGTGTAGGTTTCATTTAAGGTATTCTTCTGATGTTTATTTTCTCTGCATTCCCTTTTGACTGACCAAGGTTAACTAAGTGAACAATGACAACAGCCTGATGATGTCAAGGAGAAAGCCATGTGCTCCATGGACTTCATGCTTCTAGTCCTGCCACGTTTCTCCCTCAGAGTTACAGTTAGCTGGCTTTTTTTTTAGTGCATTACCAAGGTTTGGAACTCACTCTCCAGTCATCTCAAACAATATGCATCACTAAATTCAAGAAGAACATAAGACCTATCTGTTCAAAACATTTTTTAGAGTCACTTGTCATTATAACTCTTGTATTTGTTTAATGTTATCATTAACGCCTTGAGCCTACATCATCTTTGTTACCAGTGATGTATAAAGTAAATTATTGGTCCAAATGGTTTTTAAAAATTCATAAATTATAGAAAACTTTTAGAAAACTAATCCTGCATCCAACTTCAGAAAACTCTGCAAAATAAATGAGTTTATAAAACATCTTGTACCTGAACTTGCTGGCTTCTTTCCATTAAAGGTACATTATTTAACTCTTCTATTGCTGCTGAAAGCCTAGTAACAAGCTCTTTTTTAAACTCTTCTCTGGCTTCAATTTTTTCTTTCAGCACAACCTGAACAAAAAAGAGCAAAAAAGAATATTTTAAATAATAAAAGAACACAATATTTGTGAATTAATTATAAAAATAATGTCTTAAAACTTACTTTATCTTGACACTTGCATATTTCATCTTGTGCATTTTTGTAATCAGCGATAGATCGGCACACTTCAGGGACAGATTTAGCGACATGAATAGTTATTTTACTTGGGCTCTGTACCACAGCTAATGCTTTATCTAATGGAGTTTCTTTTTCCAGAGGGATTTGGTTCCTGATTATAAAAAATAAATTACAAAGACCATTTCATACATCTTACATTACGTTATTCTAAACAATGTTTACAAAATAATATTAACCACAGCAAGAAACTTTCACCGACTCTATAAAGTCCAAAGGAACACATGTTATCATGTGATGTAAAAATAGGGAAATGGTTATA
The DNA here is from genome assembly GCF_947242115.1 of Biomphalaria glabrata. Classification (NCBI taxonomy): domain Eukaryota; kingdom Metazoa; phylum Mollusca; class Gastropoda; family Planorbidae; genus Biomphalaria; species Biomphalaria glabrata. The sequence goes on along the minus strand of NC_074712.1, from coordinate 55,974,830 downwards.
TCAATATTTCAAAACTAACTTGTTATTTCAGGAAGAATAAAGGAACACCAAGACTGTAATGAGAAATGTATGTACTACCAGAAAATGTGTATAAATCTTTCAAATGTTGTACATACCTAAGTTTTCTAACATTGGTGGACAGAGATTGAAGATTCTTAATCTAAAACAAATCAAGTTCTATTTAGACAATTTGTTTTAATGTTCACACTGAAAAGAATAATTTAATCATTGTTACTAAAAAAAAAATAAAACATAAATACAATAACTTTACCTGGCTTGATAAATCATTTTCTTGAGCTTTATTGGAAAGACTTGTGTACTCAGTCTGCAGGTTCTGACAGAGGATTTAAAAGAAGAGACACATCAATATAGCTTAGTGTATACAGATTGTAAGCTTTTTTTTTGTCAATAACAAAAAAATATGTATGTTTCAACATAAATTAATGTTTTTATTGTAATATTTCAACTGTGTTAACAACAATGACTTTAGTATATCATTATAACAACCATGATTGTACATTAAGATTAAATGTTCAGAAACACATTTAGAAAAAAACAACACAAAAAATGCTATTAAATAACCTTTAGCTTCCAACGTAAATTTGTTATTTCGTCTTTGTCTGACTCAAATTTTCTTGACCCATCTCGAATATTCGGAGGACCACTTTTGACATTAAAACTGTTCAAGAATATAAATATGATTACTGTTTTTACAAAAAAAAAAAAAAAAAAAAATGAATACATGAAATATGAGCATCAAGGCACAGCTTTTTATTTGGCATGAATTATTCTTTTATCAGACAAAATTTACATATTGATAGTTAAGCCATAAAGGTTTTAAAGATAGAAAAGCAAAGATCTAACCAAAATCAATTTACAACAGGTACAAAATATACAAGTCTTGATAAAACAACTATTTTAAATAATAAAAGAAAGAAAATTTTAGAAAAGTTACTTAAGATTATGATTGGTATTAATTTATAGCATTGGAAGAGTAGAGAAAGATAAACATATTTTTTTTACATAATAAGTGTAAGAGTTACCTATTTGAAGTGTTTCCATCTCCTGCTGGGCCTCCTTGAATTCTAGACTTCAGCCCTCTTTGATCTAGTCCTGGCTTTCTAAAGACAAATCCAGACTCAAGCATTTTTTCATTAACACTGACTCCATTGACAAATATATCAGCAAAGAAACCAGTGTGATCAGAAAGTCTAGCAGTGGTAAAGATTTCAGCCTCCTTGCCTTCCACCATGTCACGTAAATACTTCAATGCCTAGAAACAGTTCAAATATGAAAAAAATCTTTTTTTAACTAATCCTTAAGCTTCTAATTAACAATATAAAAGATCAAATGACTCCAATTTAGCTTCAGAATGGTAGAAGGAAGGATTGTCCAAATATTAAGTAGTTTTGTTAGTTCTTTAGCCACATGATTGTCCTAATATTAAGTATTTTGTTAGTTCTTTAGCCACATGATTGTCCAAATATTAAGTAGTTTGTTAGTTCTTTAGCCACATGATTATCCTAATATTAAGTAGTTTTGTTATTTCTTTAGCCACATGATTGTCCTAACATTAAGTAGTTTTGTAAGTTCTTTAGCCACATGATAGTCCTAATATTAAGTAGTTTTTGTTAGTTCTTTAGCCACATGATTGTCCAGATATTAAGTAGTTTGTTATTTCTTTAGCCACATGATTGTCCTAACATTAAGTAGTTTTGTAAGTTCTTTAGCCACATGATAGTCCTAATATTAAGTAGTTTTTGTTAGTTCTTTAGCCACATGATTGTCCAGATATTAAGTAGTTTGTTAGTTCTTTAGCCACATGATTGTCCAGATATTAAGTAGTATAAGGAAAGTGGGCAGACCCAAGCAAACCTGGAAGAGGACAGTCATCAGTGAAGGTGAGGGTACTGTAATGACATGGGAGTAGATGAAGAAAGCTGCTCATAACCAAGTTGGGTGGAGAGGTGTGGTTGCAGCCCTATGCTCCCCTGGGAGTGCCAAGGATTAAGTCAAGTAAGTCATAGTAGTTTTGTTAGTTCCTTAGCCACAAAAAAAAAAAATCAATAAAGAAATACAACTGGTATTCTACCTCTATTCCCCATTTACCCCATCTCATAGTGCCTGTTAACATTTTTCAACAGACATGGGCAGTGCCATTCCACTTCAGTGCATTCAAATTTAGCCAAAACATCTTTAGCAAATTAACCATTAAGTACTAATTTATCTTGTGACAATTATGTTACAACTGTTTCTCACTGTAGGGTCTTGAATATTGTTGCACCAAAGTGAGTGGAGCATGTACTTCATAGCACAAGTAGGTAACGCTGTAAGTGATTTGGGTAGTTCTACCAGGGTGGATGGATCGAGCTCTTCTGTGTTCCCAAAATCTATGTACTGAACTTTCACCTGCACAAAAATATTGAAGAAATTACTTACTCTTATGCAGAAATCAATAAAGCAAAAAAAAAAATTTTGTTGGTAGAATACTTTAGGATGTGTTGTTGTTTTTTATACTCATTACTAAGTTAGTAGCTTGTGGTTAAACCTAATAGATGGTATTTTTAGAATTGTATCCAGTATTTACAAAAAAAAAAATAATTTACAATGACTTTTCTTTAAGTTTTCAAAAAACTATTAAAGAAAAATGTTTAAAAAATTAACTTAAAACAGGTTATTTCTGGTACCTTTTCTGTGCTAATGATTTGTTTTACCACACATCTATACCAGCATTTATCTTCAGAGTACTGTCCACCATAGATCTACAAGGAAGCAATTAATTCAAACAATTATATTATTAAATATAATATAGGGTCTACATATCTCATGTGTTGTTTTTTTTCACAATAAATACAATATCACAAAATAACTAATGATTATTTTTATAGAAGTAATAAACAAACATAAATTCTGACCTTCTCCATCTCAGGCTTTCCTGACACTTTAGCTGCCTCCGGACAAGTTAACGCTAATTGGTCAAGTATACAGCTTAACTCATTGATATTTTCTTGGCTCATTTTTTGACCCCATAGCATAATTGGCGTCTCCACATGTGAGACTAAAATTTTCTGAAATAAGTTTTTATGGGTTTTTATCAGTAAAACTAATAGCTTGCAGTAAACAAAAAATATGATTAAAAAAAAGCATGCCCATAACAAAAATTAGTTTTAACTTAAAAAAAAAGAATCAAAAACTTTATTAAAAAATATGAACTTTAATTTATTGTACTATTAACATACTTAAAAAAAAATATTTAAAAAATCTATTTTTATATAATGATAACATAATTGTAAGAGGATTAGAAAATGTAACATGTCAACTAATGTGTGTTATTTTATTTAAGCTATTTTTACATCAGTATAGAAGTGTCATAAAGAAAGCCAGTAAGAGTTTGTTAACAAAGCTTGATTTTGTAACATCCGGAGGAAAATTGCATACTCACAGCACAATATTCACAAGAGATCAAAAAGTATACTAGCATGATTACTAACAGCTTGTTGCTTATATTTTTTACAAGTAAAAGCCACTCTAGTAAATAAAGTAAAAATGCTAAATGTTATAAAGCAACATTCTGTGTCATTAACTATTCAATTTAACACACACACACAAATTCACCTCTGTATCTCTCCTTGCTTGTCCATGATTGGCTTCAAATGTCGGAACTATTAAACAAAAATTGAACACAAGTTAATGCTTTTTGCTATAGGACTGTCTATAAAAATATATATAAATATTTTAGAAAACAAAAAATAGTGTTAACAATTATAGGCTACTACGCAACAAAATTATAAATGTAAAAATAATGTATCCCAACCTATATCTGGATTTCTTTGCTTCATCAATGCAGCCTTGATATCATCTTTATCAAGCTTTAGTTCAGCATCTTCTTTTTTAAAAGAATTTCCAGGTCTAGGTTAAAAAAAAAAAATAATTTTATATTTATAATCAATGGAGCATACTGTAGGTTAAACATCAAAATTATGTCTCTTTTCAACATATTTTTTTTTTTAATGGTGTAGTAACTATTACAAACCTTTTACCCGCCACTTTAACAACAATTTTGTTACCACCTTCAAAAACAGTTCCATTTGTAGATTCAATAGCTTTTAATGCATCAGTCTCACAAAAAAACTTGACCAGCCTATTCAAATGAGAAAACAGCAGTGTCCAAGTTATACTTAACAGTATAGCAACATTGTTGTATTTCTAGCTTACTAGTTTTGACTTGTTTAAAAAAAGAACCCTTTGCATTTTTCCTTTTCAAGCTATATTGAAAAGAAAAGTACTCTACACAAAAATGTTGCTACTGTAAATTGTACCAATTAAAGACTTAAGTGACATTGTGTAGGTACTTACCCAAATTTGGTGCCATCTGGACCACTGTTGGTAAATATACCATGTATTTCACCAAATTTTGAAAATACTTTTCCAATCTTTTTCTTTTAAAAGAAAAAATAAAATAATGTAAAAAAAAAAAATAATTAAAGAATGTCATAATTTAGAGTAAATGTTAAAAAAGTAAAAAGTGAATAGATGTCATTATTATAAGATGTTTGCAAGTAACTTTACTGACTGTTTCTTTTTTCTGTAAAAACCATGCATTATTAAACAATTTTTTCCTTCAACCTAATCCAGTTATTCTTGACAAATCTGTGTCTTTCTTTCATTTCAAAGACACTTTTCTCTATAAAATGATTAGCTTTAAAAAAAAAATCATGATTGTATCAGAAATAAATATTAAAACAAATATATATTCAGGAAAAAAAAATTTAAAATACAAATGATTGTAATAAATGTAAGAATTTGTTTGACATCTAGAGAAGATGTTATTTGAAGAATTTCAAGCAGAATGAGCCAGTACACACAAAATCAGAAATCAAAGTCATAAATTCAGTTTTAAATTTCTAAATGTAATACTTAACTAGATCTAATTCATACTCTTTTATTAAGACAAAGCAGAAGGACCCTAGGTATCACCTGCAAAGACTGTATCACAAATGAAGAGTTTCAGAACAGGTTCAGAATGGCCATTGGGCCTCACTATGACATTCTGACCGCTGTCAAAAAACACTGAACTAAAGCTTTATGGCCATATATCACAAAGTCCTTAGGGCTCACAAAGAACTTCTTTCAGGGAACAGTACCAGGAAAAAGAAGAAGAGGCAGATTACAAAGAAAGTGATGGTAAGATAACATCAAAGAGTGGACAGGAAAGCCACTGGAATAAATTGTACTTTTAATTAAGGCAAAAGACTGAGAGGAATGGAAGAAGATGGTCAACAGATCATATGTGGTGCCCAAAAGGTTCAAAAGACTATAGAAGGGATAGGTGAAGGTAAAGTCGATTCTAGTTTCTAGATCTAGAATATATAAATCTGGGAGATGAGCTCATTTAAGTCACTAGTCTCTTAGGACGCTAGACTTAGAAGGTCTAAGTTGTCTAATTCCTGTGCAATACTTCTCAGCCTCAATGTCACACCCAGGTGGAAACTGTCAGTTCTTAGACGCTTCTAAAGTTATAAGTAAAGTGACTTCTATTTAGTACTGTACTACTTTACTTAATACTACTTAATTGACTTAATAGCCTCTCTACTAGTCTAGTACTACACTGTCACTAGCATGTTGTTCTAGTGTTATGAATAATCTACTTAGCTAGATCTAGAGTTAGAGACTAGAGTCATGTCACTGAAAGTGACTAAGTTCAGTGATGAGTGGTGGTGACAGTCTCAGAGTCTGAAGTGACTAGATTCTAGATCTATTACAATCTAGAATTCTAGATCTATATATGATATAGATCTAGATGAGTAGATCTATATGACAATCTATCATTCTATGTAATATACTATACTGACTATAGATAGAGCTAGTATAGAAGTAGATTTAGTATAGTATAGACAATAGATAGATCTATTAATCTATATTCTATACTAGTCTATAGACTATAATAGACCATTTATATATAAGTAGATCTATATAATAAGACATTTAGTTAAAGGGAAACTCCGATAGTTTTTCAAATTTTAGTTATTGACATATTTAAATTCTGCGTAAAAAGTTGTAATAGTAAACATTATATCATTTTTTATTTAAATGCTCGGAAAATTTTATATTTAATAAATTAGACAGAAAATTCTCCACGCCCCCCAAAAAACGGGGTTCTGCGAGATGTTTTTAGTTTTTAAAAACGTGACGTCACGAAGGTGCTGGCTAAATATAGATCTAGACCTATATAACCGATAAACTCTCTAGTCTAGATCTAGACCTATCGGATCGCATTTATTGTTACGCTTCACAGCTAGATCTAGTCTCCACGTTGATTTATAATCGGTCATTGTTTATAAACCTCTATTTCTACTTGAAGAAAATTAAATATTGTTCTTCAGCTTGTTGCAGTAGTTCCAATCACAAAGATAAAATCAGCAAGTATGCTGATACAGAAATTAGTGTCTCTTTTCATTTGTTTCCAAGAGATGAAGTTTTAAAGGGAAAATGGGGAAAATTTATTCGCCTGAAGAGCAAATATTTTACAAAGGCATTAGCTAATTCCTGTTTATGCTCAAACCATTTTGAGAGAAGCTGTTTCAGCAACTTCACTGCTGTGGAAATGGGATTTAAAAAAAAAATTGAAGTTAATACCAGGTGCAGTACCAACAATACATTGGATTTCCAGGCCAAAGAATTCAATTAATGATACTACTGAGACATTTTAAACAACTGAAGTTCATAAATATAAATGAAATCAGATTTGTGAGCTAGAAATTTACTACAAATACTAGATCTACTATTAAATTTCTTATTTAATAAGTAGATCTATCGTCTACGAAACTCAATTCCAACTTTTTAACTTTTGACCTTGGGGGTGTGTCTCGCCGGCTGAGCCAGCGTCAAGCTCTCTCATCATTTTTTCCATGTCAACCAATGTTAGGTCGAAACAGCACAAAAAAATCATAATTTTCTTACGGTCAAACATACAGTCATAATTTATACACCATTAGAAATTTCTTTTAAAGTATTTTAATGATGTAATAACGAAAAAAATTTTTTATCAAAGATAATTTCTTTTTCGCCTCCCTATCAATGAGTATCAATAGGATTTGAGTGCACCGTCGTGACGTCACACAGAAATTCAGTGAAAATCTGACTGTTTTGGATGCGCAGAAAAATTATGTCACAAAAACATCAATTACTAAGTTATTCTTGCAAATAAAAAAAAAAGAATAATATATTCATTATCTATAAATCAAAACACATATTATATCAAAAATTGTCAAAACCATCGGAGTTACCCTTTAAGTCATGATTAAGTATATAACTAAGTTAGATCTAGATCATCTAGAATAATCTAGATGTTATAATATAAATATTTAACATCTAGATCTCTAGATCGTCTATACTATAACAAGATCTAGATTCTAGTCATTCTAATTCTAGTGTCTAGTGACACTGTCACTTGACACTAACTAATGACAGTCATCATGATCATTTTTTATGATCATGAAATTATTGAAAGTTTAGTTTTAAATTTTCATATTGCTAAATATTAGATCTATAATCTATGAATCTATCAGTATCATAATCTATGTCATTGAAAAAGATTAACGGATATCATATGATATATAATATGTCAATATCATCACGATTATTCGGATTATCATAATATAATTATATCATTATCATTATGATATGATTATCATTTCATTATCTATCATAATCTATGTGACTGATTATGTCTGATTTACTAAGTTGTGTTTTACTGTGATTAGTGTGATTATGATTAAATATGTGGGTAGAGCCAGTAATGAGTAAAGCAGCTAAAGGCTAAATTATGCCAATGTCAGGTCTACTCTAGATCTAACTGTTGCTCTAAAAGAAAGGAATCAAACGAAATATTGTGTATAAACCTGGTCAGCATCGAGAGGTAAATTTCCAATATACACATCGAAAGTTTGAACTTTCTTAGGATGATTTATCGCCGACATCGCGGTTTCAAATACAGCCATGAAAAGTTCAGTAGTTTATAATGAAACAATAAAACTCAAAAAGCCAGATTGGAAATTACAATGGATAAAACAATAAATAAAATAATCTTTTCTTTACTTTCGATAACGAGAAAGTGTTAAAGTAGATAATAATAATAATAATAATAATAATAAGGCTTGTCGTCGAGTCCGAAGATTAGTGAGGAGTACAGTATTTCCCGTGGCTGCGCAGCCCCAGCAGTGACCTACATAGTTTGCCACATCCAGGGCAAGTAATAACTATTGTCCTCAGCAGCGTATTTTCTTTTGGTCTCAAATGTGTATCCCGCGGCCTTCGTGAGTGACCTCCAACTGTCTCGTTCTGAGGCCGCATGCAACCAGGTGCTCTCTTCTATATGTCAGCCTAGGAAAGTTGACGCCTAAGCTGGTCTTTGAAGCATTTCCTTGGGGCGCCTCTAGCTGTTACGTCGACCACCTTTACTTTTAGCTCACCAAAAAAAGACTGCCTTTGGCATACGTTCGTCTCCCATATATACGGGATACGTGCCCTACCCAGCGTAACTGCTGGACCATAAGAAGCCCCTCTATAGATCTAAGCCTATTGTCCATACCGGCATTAGCAAGGACTTCGCTGTTTGTAGTGCGGTCTTATGCCACCGTATGTCCATGATGGAGCGCAAGCATCTTTGGTGGAAGCGCTCAACTAGGCCACCCCCGATTGCCTGTGCCCAGGGCCTCTTCCGGGCCAGTATAGGGTGTAGCCAGCCCCTCTTTCAGTCAGCGACCCCTCCTGGCTCGCCAAGCCTATTATACCTCACTGAGGGCAGCTATGTCTACATCTAGATAGATTCTATTTATATTATAATCGATCTAGATCTATATAGGCCTATATGTCTATAATAGACTAGACTTGATCTATCATCTAGATAGATCAATAGTCTAGGTCTATGGAATAGGCCTAGATCTATATAGATAGATCTAGCTATATGTCTATGTAGTATTGTAGATAATATAGGATGGCATATGCTAAAGGTCTAGTGCAGTCTATTAGGGCCTAGGCGTACTATTTTTTAAGTCGATTAATATAAATATATTAGATCTATAGATATAATTAAAGTATATTATTTAGATCTATATTAATTAAAATTTATTGTTGTCTTTATACGTTTCGGGAGGCCCTTCATAAAATGAAGATTATTACTACTTAGATATTCAATTCCTAGCCCGAACCTCGGATGGCACTAGCCAGGGTTCGAAGTAGTTCGAACTCGGACCATTGTGTTGAAGTTCGAAGGGAACCTACCACATGACCATGCATGTAGGTAGCGCTCAGCAGGTCAACAAACATATAATTTATTATTGAAATGGCAGAATAGCTTTTGAACGTGTAGATCTAGGCCTGTAAACTACAATTTTTTTTTTTTTTTTTTTTTGTGTGGGCTGGGTATGGGGAGGGGACGCGGCACTTGGAGCGCAAGGTTTTCTGAGGGACATATATATGGAGTGATCAGTCATCTCAGTTCACTGTAAGCAAAGTGTAAGCAAGGTACAATAGGCATTTCATCTTGGAGCCAATATAGTAGGCCCATAACCGAAAGGCTTTCACGGGAATTACAACAGTAGGGGAATGGGGTCTTGATTTTCGTAGAACGTTGTACTGAATTAACGTAATTTTGACATTGTTTGCAGACGCTACATCAGTATTGGCTGCATGTACGTCGTCGTCTGCAACTTCGTGTTCACTTGCTTGTTAGTTATTCTAAATAAACTTTAGGAATTTTTGCTTTCAGCATTCATATACAAACATAGGCGCGAGAAATCTCGCTGGTTTTATGGTGTTCAGCAACTAAAATTGAACCACAGGATAGCTGTCGGTGATGCGTAGGCCTACTCGGTATTTTTCTTGCATCAATTCTTGTATTTGTCTGCACAATCTTAGAACGTGCTTTGTGTGTCAGAACGAGACAACTGGAGGTCACTTACAAAGGCCGCGGGATACACATTTGAGACCCAAAGAAAATCCGCTGCCGAGGACAGACGCAGACTGCGAAACCATCGGAGGACAATGGTTATGCTTGTTCTGGATGATACAAGATATGTAGAGGGTGCAAGAGCATCCGCAGCAATCTGTCAAACCCAGGACCCCAGGTTCAGAAGCCAATTGCTTAACCACCCGGCCACTGCACCCCATACAACTAGTGTACAAATACAAAAATCAACTGAGATACAAATTTGGCCAAGAGCATTACTTTCTCTGCCCCAACCCACCCCTTTGTTTCATAAAGAAAGCCACCACAACAAAGCTTAGTATTATTTTTTTTGTTTTGTTTATTGCTTCATCAGTTTACAGTCTGTCACTTAGAAAGTCATTGAATACAAAACATAATTTATGATGATGAAAAAATAGAAACAGAAAAGGACATACATGCTCTGCCCCCACTCCACAGCTGACATTAGACATTACTTAACCAATGCCACCACACAAAAAGGCAAGTGAAGATTTGAAGTAAATCCAACATCAATGGAACAAAGTTGTAACAAAAGTACAATTATCTAAAAGTGTAGATGTCATAAAAATCAAGACAATACTTTGTGTGAGTGTTATTTATAACTAAAGAGACATTTTTAACACCTGATGAGAGCCCAGTTAGTGATGCTATTTAAAACTGTGTTTACACACTTGAAATATTTATGACTGTTACTTTAAATGAATTTAATTTTTCAAATACTTTTGAAATTAGTCATTTTGACAAATTAAAAAAAATACTTGCACAAGAACTATAAATATATTGAAATGAAAATGTTTTTAACTGGTCCAGGGTTTGGAGATAATGGTCAAGCTGTAAAGCACTGAAGTGCTAAATGACTTCAATTAGGATCATCCATTGTAAACTGTTGGCAACATCAGAGGGTAAACTTTAATAGAAAACTAAAATACATACAAATGGTTGAACCTGAATAGAAAATAAAATACCTATCGGCTAAGCAGTCAATGTAGATGTATTTTAGTGATACTTGTACATAAATAGATTATAAGTAGTCAGCTGTTAAGTCTCTATTCCCTAAATAAACTAATACCAAGTGTATGAACAGTGAAATGTCTGAGCACTAGTCAGCCAATGTTCTAGTAAAAAGAAGACTGTAATGTTTGAACTAAAAGCATAAATGAGATTTGTTATAAAAAAAAAAAAACCCCAAAGAATTTCACTGAATTAAACTGATGCATTAAAAAAAAAGTTTTTTTTAAAATTCAAAACCAAAAAAAAAACAAAAAACAACCCAACAACAATTAATACAGATGTTTTTCTATACATTATTTACAGAGAACAAAAAATATAAATAATTACATTTGTGTTGAAGATATAAACTTTTTCTAAGATGTATTATTTCTAATTAAAAAAAAAAATAATTTTAATATGTTTATTGAGGAAAAGCAATAAATATTATTTAAAGTGTATTTTAAATAACTTTTGAGATTTCATCCTGTAAAACACTGTATCAATATGGTTATAAACTTTGGAGGTTGTTAACAATTTCAACATTGAACAAAACTATAGAATACTGTCAACACTGAACTTCTATTTATAGAACTCATTATTTAATTACACAACATAAAACGCTCAAAATATAATGTTAGAACTATACAGAACCTGAAAGATGAAAAAAAAACAAACAACATATTTACATGTAGTCCTAAACATTTTTTTGAATCAGAAAAATAATTATCTTTTTGCTATTTATGTTTAAATTTAAACTATCTAATAAAATTTTATAATGGAATGACAATCTCATATTGATTATTACCAGTACTGGATATTTTAAGAACAATGAATATGCTTTGTTTTATATGTTTTGGACATTCCATCAAAAAATTAATATTATTATGAATTAGCCCAATCAGGAGCAAGGGGATGGGAGTGGGCAGGGTTTGAACTAAAAACCACCTTGACAACAATACCCCTTAACCAGGCAGCCATTCAATACTCAGTTTTACATTTGTGGACTTCTGCCCTATAAGGTCAGAAAGGGGAACTTGACATCACTTTATGTTTTTTTACTTAACACATACTTTTTATAAATCATGTTCTTTTGATAATTTCACTACTTATTGAATGAATCCAGGATTGCTTTGCCCCAATCAAACAGCAGCCATGAAACATAACTAAAACACATCACACAATGACTCAGCAAAATCTGACAAACTCATGCCTTTTCTTTGTTCCGGATGGGCTAAGACATAAATAACAATACATATCAAAGCAAAATGTATTGTTAGACAAATCCAGACATCAGTAAGAGTAAATTCTTACAATTCAGTGAGGTAATATTAAAAACATAGCTAAAATCAATAAGACTAGAAGATGGATGTGAATTGGTGAGGAGTATTTCTGAAAACAAAATGATTAAAAATAAATAGAAATCAATGTAACCAATACAAGAATCTACTAGGGCCATAAACTAGTCAAGGAACTCTATACATTGTCAATTGCTACTAATTTATTTTGTACTGTTAGTGGTTATCAAATATGTTGCAATTTAAATGTAATCTGTCAAAACCAATGTAGATCTTTTCATTTTTAATATATACATGTAGATTTTAGATCACAGTCAAATAGAACACATTGATGATTTGTAGTGCATTCACATTGTACATAGTTTACAACAATCATAAAGGTTTGTTTTTTCAATATTTACATGTTTGAGTTAATGAAATATAAATTAAGTGTAACAAAACCAATTTTAACTTTTCTAAAACGCATAAGAAACAACTTTTTAAATTATTATTCTGCCACAACAGATTTGAAAACTACCAGGGACCAGTCTGTAACAATTATTTGGTATTGTTGTCAACTGTATTTTTAATGCTTTTAACTATTAAGAGGCATAATTATTAGAATTGAAATTCAGAATTTATTAAAATCTGCTCCAAAAATCCACATTTCTCTATGTCAAGCGATTTGAACTTATTTTTAAAAAATCTGAACTACAAGTACCAGAGCTGATTGGAATACTTGTAGATCTAACTGAATACAAAGCTTAGTTTTTAGATATTGTGTAAAATCAATATTTTAAAACATTGTTAACAGCATCTTCTATCTTGTATACATTGGTTACACTGTGCCTTATTATACACACAAATTAAAATATTTGTGTGCTTTGTTAGAAATTTCAGTAACAGCACTTGAGCATAGCCACACAAGTACTAATCACTTTCACTAGGCAAGATTCTTTGATTGATTATATCTAAACTAAACATAGAAAATAAAACAGTTGGAAATATTATTATTTTTTTTTTAGCTTCCTAAAGGTAAAAATGAAATAGTTATTCATTTTCTTTAGAAGCAAAAACTATTTTTTATGGTTAAAAAATATAAATGCAAAAAGAATTTGAAAGGAGAACATGAAAAAGTTTAATCATAACTGAGCAGACATGATGCTAGAGATTCAATACTCTTCTGCCCAAGGATTTTCTTCAAGGTAAGTGTCAATGACTTCTTTGAGTGAGAAATTAGGAATAAGCTGTTCTTGCGTCAAATCTGTACGTGTCACTGGGTCAAAGTGTCCAACCCTCTGTAAGAAAAAAACAAAGAAACATCATATAAAAAATGCAATTCAAGAATGATCCATAAAACAAGTTCAGGAAAATGTATATAAATCACATATGACAGTGTAGAATCATTACCTGAAGATGTTCAATGATATCCTTTTTGTCATAAGTAATTCCACTGGGTGTGATAACTGGCTCTCTCATGATTTCAAAACTTATTTTACCACAAAGATAATCAGGCACATCTCTTTTCTATAAGATTTAAGTTAATAAACATGAATAAAATATTCTTTACAATTCATAAAAAAAACAAAAACAGCACCAACTGTTAAAAATTATGTTAATTTTGTTTTTTAAGCAAACATTTGTCATATGTTCCCATTTTTTATTTTTAGTAATATAATTTTAAAAAAAAAGTGATTTTTCATAACTTAAAGTTAAGCTATAAAAACATATTTATCACCTAAATTTCAAATCAATTAATTATTCATTATGTCAGCATTTTAGCATTTTCCATTTGATATCTGATGTTCCTTTTATAGATAAATATTTAAAAGTATCATCTTGTTTCAATGCCAAGGGTCTGGTAGATCAGCTAAAAGATTTTAAATTTAATTATTAGCAAACTCTAAAATAATTAAGTTCTCTGAAATTTATTTAATGAGTTTTAGTTTCTTGATAAAATGCTGATACATTTGAACAAATATCAAACACAAAAAGGGTCCTTTACTAATCAATAGCTAACATCTTCTAGTCCTCAAAGTATGTTAATTACAAGTTAAATTATTATTATTATAATAATTTTTATTTCGCAATTATTCCCATGTATTAATTAAACAAAAATATTGCTATATTCAATTTGTCAACAAATCAAATTTAAAGGCCATACTTCTATAAATATTTACAACCAATAAAGAAAAAAGTGCACAATTTCAATTTCAACAACACCCCCCCCCCTAAACTTTACCTTTCTTCTTTCATCTAGTTGTGAGAATAAACTGTTCACTTCAGACAATCTTTTCTCCTAGAACAGAAAGATTAATAATATATTGAATGTTCTACATCTATTTCATGTATGATGTTCTAATTTACATGTATTTGTTGTATTCCTAAAATATCAACACACAAAAAAATCAATAATATTTTTAATTTGGTAAAATTTCCAAAAGAAAAGAATATGATCAGTGACAGGAACAGACGTTGAAAATTTTTTTTTGAGATTTTCTACACTTGCATTTGTGAACCCCCCCCCCCCCCCCCAATGTCATAGAGACCTAAAAAAGAAGTAGAATTATTTTTAAATTTTATAGAAATTATATTTTTAGTATTTTCCTCAAATAATGTATCAAACTAATTACACTACAAGAGATTTACTGCACACATACGCAAAAATGCATGCAAAGCATTATTGTTTGTACATTTAGATGAGAACTTTGGAAAGCTTTGCTTCTTTTGCATTTGTCATCTTATTTTAAAGATTACAGATATTACATTTAATGAGAAGATAAGTATGTCCTACTAAATAGCATTAGTTATATCTAAAAAAAAATCTAAATATAGCCTAGACACCACACAAACAGGCAGCCATTCTAGGTCTAGATCTAGAATGATTCAAATCACTAGATCTAGGTTCAATTTTAAATCTCTTGTCTCATTTCCATAATAAAAATTATTTTTAAAATATAAAAAAAGCCCATTCCAAATAAAGGAGTGTAGCAATATGTTACTTTAATTGCCTTAAACCTGGCATTCATCATCTGTACAAAATATAAAATAAGCTGTGGTATTTGTCAAAGTGTTCACAGACTTACAGATTGATCCACAATGCTTTCAACATCTTCACAACTAGCCATTTCATCATTCTTCTTTAAGGATTCTATTTGTCTGTAAAAAGAAAACAAGTTAATTATAAAAAAGACTTTAAAAAAAATAAAACCTTGCATATATATTAAGTGAAATTGAATCCATTATTTTGAATGAGAAGGTTTCAGTTCTGCATTTTCAAAAGCAATTTAAACATTGCACTCTATCCAGAAGAAATAGTAAATAAAATAAATGAAAAATGGACAAGCTCTCATCCAAATCACAAGAAAGATGATGCCTATTATAAGCTATCCTGACAAGATCAATGTCTAATCTTTCAACTCAGGACCGGACACAACAGAATGAGATGACATATGTACCGGAAACTCAAAATTGGAACCAGTGAAATCTGCCCATGTGGAGTGTCACCAGAGAATGCTGACCATGTCCTCCAAAACTGCTCCCTTTACCAAGAGGCCCGTACAAGACACTGGCCCCAAAACACCCCAATAGAAAGAAAACTGTATGGAGAGCTTCCTAATTTGGAAACCACTGCACAGTTCATCTCATCTATTGGTCTAGTCATCTGAACGCTCCAACATACAAATGAGAACCAAGAAGAAGAAAAAAAGTCTGCTTGAGTAGGAATTCCAACTTGAGCCTTCATGATAGAAGGCCACTGTGTTTTGCCACTAAGCTATTCAAGTACTTATAAAGAGCCTTCATGATAGAAGGCTACAGTGTTTTGCCACTAAGCTATTCAAGTACTTTTAAAATTTAAGGTTTTATTAGTACAGACCTGCCTACCAAAAAAAGTCCAAATGCGTAACACTTACAGTCAAAATGCGTATTATGGCACCAGAATGCGTAACACTTACGCAATCCACTATTTTGTCAAATATATATATATATATATATATATATATATATATATATATATATATATATATATATATATATATATAATATTAGATGTCATGATTAGATCTACAATCTAAATCTAGATCATTAGAGATGATATCTAGACTAGATCTGGAACTATGTCTATATAATGAATATAATCTACTCTAGATCTAGGCTCAAGAGTGTTACCGATGCCGTGGATCCGCTACAAACGTAGACCGTAGGTCTATTCTATACTAAGACTAAGAATCTAGCCTAGATCTAGACTATATGGTAGTTATCGATCTAGATCTAGTCAATCTAAATTTTAAATCATACTAAAACTAATTTCTACTAATGAACTTACAAAAAAAAAAAAGTCACGTTGGTGTTTCAGCTAACTGACGGTACCAACCTGGTACCAACCCGCTACTCCCTCACTCTCGCGTTCTTCATTTCTAGACATCTAATTGCTATTTAGAACCAATCAACGTATAGATCTGGGCACATTGTGTTCACCCCACCTTTTCTGTTTCCCCTCTCTCCCCACAGGTGGGCTTAGCGTGACCTCCTTGACCGCTTGTAAGCTAGTCTAGAGAGGAGAAAAAAAAAGGATACGAAATGCGTAACGCGACGGGTTAAAAGCGTATTTGCGTACTGGCGGTCATTTTTGGGAGATTTTGCGTAACGAATATGCATTTTGCGTAACGGTAGGCAGGTCTGTTAGTCCATTATTAGTTTCAAATTCTTATCAAACAACATAATGTAGAATTTTCTATATTAGCCCACTGCTTGCTTTATAATTTATAACACTTTTCATTTTAAACAAAAGTTAAACAAGTTAAACAAAATTAATTTTTTTATTGATACATGTGTTGTCATCAACGAATAATTCTGTTAAGTTTCAACTTGATCCGAGAATAGGAAGTGGGAGAGCGTGTAAAAGATTTTGACCAGATAGACAGAGTGAATTGATATTTAATAAGCAAGGTAAAAAGATGATTCTTTTAGATAGTAGTTTAATTGATTTAAAGTATTATATTGGACATGATGTATGCAAAGAAACAACTAACAAACCTGACTCTGTCTTCTTTGATGAGTCTATTCAAGTATGCTTGTAGATCAATTTCCTGCTGTATCCTTTTTTCTTCTATTGTGTTCCATCTCCTTTTTTTAGCAACTCGCAGTGTATTTGTGATATCATCACCATAGTTTAATTTCTGTTCCTTGGCCAAATCATGAGCTGGAAATTAAAAAGCTTTTAAACTCTATTTACTAATCATGTTAAAAAATAAGAATTTAGATATGTTCATTCAGACAAGTATTTCATTTTATTTTTTTACCTTTCTTCAATGAAGCAATGGCTTCATCATACAAATTCTGTTCTAGATAAGCTTGGCCCATGAAAAAATGTCCTTTTACCCATGACCGGTCAATTTCAAGTGCTCGCTGGCAATCTTGGTGAGCCTTCTCAAACTGTCTTAGTTTTAAATGGCAAAGAGCTCGATTAGTAAAAAACAAGGCTGTACTTGGATTTTTAATCTGAAAAAAAAAAGTCCAAAATCATAATATTACCCTATTGTCTTTTGTTCCTTAAAGTAAAATATTTAATAATTTTAAGAAGCTATCTGATACAAACACTTCACGTTATGTTTGAGTGAAACTGGTGTCATAATGTCTTCTATAGTTATTATGTTTTATCTTGTGCAATGCAGAAATTGTAATGAGTAATAAAGATTATCAACTCCTAATTAAAACTGTGTTAATTATGAAACCAAAGATACTCAGAATTAAGAGTACCTCTTATTAAAACACTCTCCAAAAACAAAAAAAAACCACATAAAATCCAACTGGGAGTAGGTAGAGTTAAAATTATTTAATGTACATTTTACTTCTTTAAATTTCTAGTCTTGACCTTGATCAAATTAAGTCTACTTAGACTAATTTGATAAAATAAAAATACATTAGTCTTAGATAAATAACAATATAGCCTACTAACTATTGGTCTAGATTTTCAAGTTGTAAATCTTGCCTAGTCTAAATAGACAGACCTAAAATTCTATAGAGTCTAGATCTAGATAATAATCTTTATAACTTAGATATTTTACATAATCTAGCACTAGGCTGCATTTGAAAGTGAATGTTGTGTTTTTTATTTATTTTCATGATCTGATTTAGTTTGTTGAAAGGTTCCTTGTAACTGTACCTAAGTGGGCAAGCATTTTTGTTTTTCTCTGTCTCTAGATAGGTCTATAGAATTGATCTAGCCAGATTCTGTATTAAAATTAAATCCTTGGTCGTGGGTCTAGAACAGAGAATCTAGTTCTAGAAAGTCCAATATGACCACATCCTGCAATGAACTGAAACTACCCATTGTTTTATTTTAATTAGGATAGCATTTTGCAGACAAAGCGGACCTACACCTCTATGCGCAACTAGATCAAGTGTTTTACAAGTTACACGCTTGAATTATAGAATTTTAAATAAAAAATAAAAAAAATTCCAGACATTTACAAAAATCACCATTAAAAGAAGCAATTTCCAGACTTTTTCAAGCCTGAAATCTGATTTTGAAAATTCCAGACTTTTTTCTGACCTGTACTAACCCTGAGGGAATCGGGCCTATCACAAATGTTTTTTTTTCTCTCTAGATCTCTTCTAATTAGAGTCTGTATGACATTCTATATGGTTATGTAGACCATGAGTGAGACCTATATAGATAAAATAAAAAGATGTCACACATGTGGTAATCACTCTGGACTATGGTTCGAACCCTGTGCACTACCATCCCACCCTCCTGCGGAAGATTTCAATTCTGAAGGAAAATCCAAAGCAAAAATATGTACAACACAACAATCTAGAATAATACAGAATCTCTCTCTAAATATATATAATTATATGTATACATAGAGAGAGTCTAGATCTATATCTAATTATCTAGATGGCTGCCTAGTCATGTGGTTACATGCGATATGGACTGTCTTTCGATGGTAATGACAGTATGAGGTTCAAGCCCTGCCATAAGTCTAGAATTAGTAGAATAGTCAAGAGCTCTAGACTGAGTCTAGATCTAGATTGCTCTCTTAAACTTAGTCTCTATGACTGACTTGTTCTATGATTGATATTCTCACATTTACTTAGTCTTACTCAAGTCTTAGCTCTAGTTTCTAGACGATGAATAGATTTATAGTATATACTATAGATTAGATCAATCTAGAATGTACTTACAATTGCTTTTGTGTAACAAGCTATTGCATCGTCATATTTTCGAGCAGCGAACAACTTATTGCCTTGGTTTCTTAGTTCTAGGGCACTCATTTTTTTAATCCTTGAAAACAGTGAAACACCAGTTTAGGCAGTTAGTCCAGTTCATTTGGCTGCATAAAGAGAATCAGAATGAATAAATGATAGATCTATTTAAATTGTTAGACTAGAGCCAGAGTAAAGCTGCCTTATTGAAAACACCACTTTTGTATCCGATATCGGACATCTCACAGTATTTTCACTAATGCGTCTTTATTTTGATGGTTATTGTCACAACAACATTCTGGTGGTGAGATGTCACGATGTGTTGTGATGCCGGGGATTTTACTTGAATTCAATAGTTAACAAAAATGAAGATCTAGAATCACAATTGACAATTCTTTGATAAAACAAAACTCTGGAACTTTATTAAATACAACGTAAGTACAGTTTATGTACAAATTACAAATCAATGAGCATGGAACATATTACAAAGGCTTTTCAAACAGAGCTCTTAGAAACGTGACTAGCTACAAGGACTTAATATTATCGACTGACTTTACTTTCTTACTACCGTCAATTCTCTGGCGCTAACTCTTTTCAAAAATGTCTTTGTTTAAATTCAAATCAACCAATAGATTTCAAACATACTAATTAAGTCCCTTGGGTAAATCCTGACTTGAATGACAAGTGTCTAAATTTGAGGATTAAATCCCGAGACTCATGTCGAGGGCTTATATTTCTTTTAAATAAGAAATGTACACACAATTCTATAATGTGATCTGTGACATATTACCCCCCTCTCCATTTAGCATTTGTATGGTAATAGAAATGCTCATATGTATTCAAATTATTTAAATATACATAAATACCATACATGAAACTATAGAAAAATGGTTGAGGTAACATATGACAAAATAAAGTCAACTTGGAGATAAAAAATATGTAAATGCAGTGAATAAAATTATTGATGACTTTGAACACCTGTTTCACTATACAAGTGGTTATGAAAATGAGACAATGCTTGTCATGAACAATATCAAAAGTTGTACAAAGCATAAATTTTGAATTGAATAAGTTATGAAGCTTCATGATGAAATTAAAATATGACATTATAACTCATTTGTGAAAATGTGTACATGGAAAAAATATATTGCATATGAAAAATTGACATAGAAAAATAATTGTGATAGTACATGACAATCTTCTGAGAAAATAATACTCAATGTGATATAAATCTCAACATGAAAAATTCCAATTGTCTGTCATGTATCTGTACTATCATAATAGGATATATGCAATAATAATATACCTGAAATAAAATGCTCATGATTTAAAAATTAAAATGTCTGATGCATGTCATATGTAAAGAGATGCTGAAACATAATTAAAAAGTATCTTGAATGAGTGACCTTCCTCAGTGGGTTGCTTGGTGCTAAAATAAATGTAACATCTGATATAGAATACCTGTTGAAAAAATATGTGGAAGAAAAATATATATACAATTATGTTAAGAATTAAATACATCTGGAAAGTGTGTCAGCGAAGACATTCTCACGTCCAGGAATTGTCTTGACCTCAAATTGGTAGTCTGTAAGTTGTAGACTCCAACGAGTTAAACGACTGTTCGCTAACTTCTTTGAGTTTAGAAATGCTAGTGGTGCATGATCAGTTAGGAGTGTGAAATGGGCACCTAGTAGATATCTGGAGAACTTGGCAATGGCCCATACAATGGCTAGACATTCCCGTTCGATGGTTGAGTATCTGGTTTCAGCTGGTGACAACCTCCTGCTGATGAAAAATACTGGGTGCAACGTCTCTTGGCATTTCTGTGAAGTGTCTTGGTAACTCTGCATTAGGCATGCTCCTATGGCTGAAGATGAAGCATCTGTGGCTAGGTAAAATTGCTTCTCTGGATTCGGGAGTTTGAGAATAGTGTCTCTTGAGAATTCAGCTTTAATGTTTTCGATAGTGGTATGTAGCTTTGTAGACCATGGAATCTTCGTTGGTTGTCCTTTTTTAGTGAGTTCAATCAATGGAGCTATGAGTGCTGTGTAACCTGGTATGAAATGTCTGTAGAAATTACACAGACCCAAAATACTTCTCACTTGCTTTTTACTGGTGGGGACTTTGATGTCTAGTATGCGTTGAATAATGTCCTCTTGAGGTCTCAGCGAATTGTAGCTGACTTTATAACCCAGGAAGGATATTTCTGACATGGCTAGTTCTACCTTACTAGGCTTTATGGTAAAACCATGTTGTTTCAGTATGCTGAAAACTTCTTGTAGTCCTTTGATATGTTCGTTCCATGTCTTATGGAATATGCAAATGTCATCTATATATGACACTGTGTCAGAGCGATTGCCTAGTATGCTGTGAATGGCTCTATTAAAGGTGCTGCTGGCGTTGACTAGACCAAATGGCATGAAGTTGAAATGGAATAGTCCATAAGCTGTGGCTTCATTTGCTTTTTCACATGCAGATATGACTATGTTTCTGGTATCTTGCACATGTTGAAACGCTGTCTTGGTTTCTGATGAGATTGAGTTTTGGCGAATAATAGCTTCTTTGAGGATTGCCATTGGTCCTCGTGGGTTGGCGCCATAAACCATCTCGAAAGGTGAGAATCCTGTGGTTTCTTGAGGACTTTCTCTGTATGCAAACAGAGCTGCTGGTAGCAATAAGTCCCAATTCTGTGGATTGTCGTGTGCTATTTTTGAAATGCACCTCTTCAAAGTACCGTTGAATCGTTCGCAAAGCCCGTTGCTTTGGGGATGATAGGGCGTTGTGAACTTCATCTTGATGTGGTACATGTTCATGAAGTCTTTGGTAATGTCAGCTGTGAACTGTGTGCCTCTGTCAGAGAGGATAACTTCTGGGAAACCAATTCTGGAAAATATCTCTGACAAAGCTCTGATTATGTCAAGTGCTGTAATGTTGACTAGAGGTACTGCTTCTGTCCATCTTGTACATGTGTCAATCAATGTCAGGACATACCGATGGTTTCTTGCTGAAGCTACTGGCATAGGACCAATCAAATCAACTGAGACTTTTTGGAATGGCTTGTCTGTCAATTCCATATCCTGAATAGGTGCCTGTGATTTGTTGTTCTTAGGTCCTTTGACTTGGCAAATATGACATGACTTCACGTATTTCTTGACGTCTTTAATGATACTTGGCCAATAAAATTCTTTGAGGATTCTGGCTTTAGTTTTGACTACACCCATATGGCTGGCGTGTGGAATGTTATGTCCTGTTGCCAGTATTTCTTTCCTGTATTTCTGTGGCACTATTATTTGCTGAATGGTATTGTCTTTATGCATGGCATTCTTCACCAGGAGGCCATCTTGAAAATATGGTTTATTTGTTAGATTCAGCTGTTTGTTTGCTTGAGCCTTCTGATAAAGTATTCGCAATGTTGGATCTCGTTTCTGTTCTTCTTTGAAGTCATCATGTGTGAAATATGACTTGTCTTGATGGACTTCAGTTTGACTAGTTAGAGTTCTTGTATCATTGTTAGAGACTCTGGGCATATCGTCTTGTTCTTCAAAGTTCAACATTGGACATTCGGGAATTGGAGGTGGACTTATGACCGGTAGGGATGGGCTTGATGTAACTGGGGGTGTCCATGTTGAATGTTCTTGATTATTGCTGGCTACTGGACTAGTAACTGGTTCTGTTGCATTCTGCATAACTTGAGTAACTGAGGTAGCCATGTGATTATTTTGGCTAACTTGTTCAGGTGCCAAATGTTCTTGTTGTCTGGTCATGGATCTTGTCATTACTGCTAAACATTTTTGACCTTGCTGTATGGCATTCGTCCATTCAGTAAGTTCTTGAGGAGTGCATTCTTTAACTCCCTCTATGTTTCCAATGATTAGGTCCACTGGTAGATTGGGTGTTACTAATGCTTTTGTTTGACCACTGAAGAATGGTGTAGTAACATAAATGATGGCTTCAGGCAACTTGCTGACAGTTCCGTTGAATGCAGTGGCTTGGACGTGGTTGCCTGTGAAACGGTTTGCGTGTACGAAGCGTTCATGTACTAATGTGGACGTGCTTCCGGTGTCACGAAGAACTTCCACCTTCTTGTCTCCTACAAAGCCTGGATAAAATTTGAGACCATTGGACTTTGCAATGACTGTCATAGTTGAGTGCTCATTGTAATAGCTTCTGTTATATGAGCTTCTGTTTGGCATATATTGTGGTCTGGAGTCCTGTGAATGACTTCTGTAGCGAGGTTTGTTGTTATCTGGTTTATTGTTTCCAGGTGCTTTGTTGAGATTGTATTGCTCTCTATTGTTGTATCTTTGAGTTGGTGATGTGGGTCTATCAAAATTTTGATTTTTAGAGACTGCTTGTTTTTTCCAACATTCATGATTTTGGTGACCCTTTTTATGGCAAAATGAACATTCTGTGGTTCTGCTGCGGCATTGAGACGTGAAATGCCCTAGTTTATGACATTTGTTGCATTTGACTTTGTCATCTGACTTATATCTTGCATTTTTGTCTTGAGCAAAGCAGACAAAATTTTCTTCAACAGATGGTTTGACTGACTTGTTTGGATAGGCTGCTCTATATTGTCTGATGATCTTGGTTAATGTCTGTATATCAGTAGGATTTCTCTCTATAATGTAGGATTGAATATCTTCTGAGTGAGCATGGGTGATGTTGTCGATAATAATATGTTGACGAAGAGCTTGGTAACTTTCTTCTATTTTTGCCATGGATACCCATCTATCAAACCACATTGACATATTAGCTACAAAAATTTGAGGATCATCATTTTGCTGTGGCCTTTCATTATAGAATTTCTTTCTATAGTTGGCTGAAGTTGCTCCGTATTGGCGCAGTAGAGCTTCCTTGATATCAGAGTAAGTGCTGCGTTCATTGATGGACAGTTGTGAGCAAATGTTGACAGCTTTGCCAGTCAAAAGGGTGAGGAGTGAGCTCGACCAATGTGCTTCAGGTAGACCGGATGTTGTAGCTATTTCTTCAAATCTTATGAGATACGAGTCCATATTGTCAATGTTTTCGTTGAAAGCCGATATTTTGTTCATTAATCTGTATTTGTCAAACATATTTGATTGACCTTGAATTGGAATGCTTTCTTTATTTTGTTTTTCGAATTCCATTTTTTCTTTTTCATGTTGCCTTTGTTTCTCGGCTTCTTGCCTTTGTTTCTTGGCGTCTTGCAATTTTTTTTCTTCTAATTGCATGCGTTTTTCAGATTCTTGTAATTTTTTTTCTTCTAATTGCATGCGTTTTTCAGATTCTTGCTCTTGATATTCTTTCTCTTCTTGTTTCTCTGCCCACTGGTCTGGCTTTGAAATTTGCTTTTCTTTGGCAAATTCTATTAATTCGAAGAATCGTTGTGTTCTAGAACTGGAAGCCATATTTAATTTTTTTGTTAGTTTCTTGTATTGGAGCAAAATGTTCAATATCTGGATTTTGGCTTTATTTCAGATATAATAATAATATAGATCTATTGAGCCGATGTACTTTTTACTGGTTTAACAGTTGGTTAAATCTGGTCTTCTGTTTACTTTGTGCTGCTCAAATGATTATTTACTGGTCTTCTTTATAATGCCAGTTATTTGATTTACTGGTCTTTTATATTGCCAGTTATTTGCTTTACTGGTCTTTTAATATTGCCAGTTATTTGCTTTACTGGTCTTTTAATAATGCCAGTTATTTGCTTTACTGGTCTTTTAATAATGCCAGTTATTATGTATATTGGTCTTATTCCTTTTGCCAATTACATATAATAATAGTTTTCGTGAGTTAGACGTAACTCTAACGAAAATCTTTATAAAAGAATTATCGATAACCAACTGACCTGTTAAACACAGAAATTCTGTCCTCCGTTAAATAAGAATGAAGTTCCTTTGAAGAGTTTAGAAATTGGTCCCAGATCTAGATCTTGAATAAATTTCGTTAAAAGTTGTCCATGTACTTTTGTTAGTCGGAGAGTGCCAAATATGTCACAACAACATTCTGGTGGTGAGATGTCACGATGTGTTGTGATGCCGGGGATTTTACTTGAATTCAATAGTTAACAAAAATGAAGATCTAGAATCACAATTGACAATTCTTTGATAAAACAAAACTCTGGAACTTTATTAAATACAACGTAAGTACAGTTTATGTACAAATTACAAATCAATGAGCATGGAACATATTACAAAGGCTTTTCAAACAGAGCTCTTAGAAACGTGACTAGCTACAAGGACTTAATATTATCGACTGACTTTACTTTCTTACTACCGTCAATTCTCTGGCGCTAACTCTTTTCAAAAATGTCTTTGTTTAAATTCAAATCAACCAATAGATTTCAAACATACTAATTAAGTCCCTTGGGTAAATCCTGACTTGAATGACAAGTGTCTAAATTTGAGGATTAAATCCCGAGACTCATGTCGAGGGCTTATATTTCTTTTAAATAAGAAATGTACACACAATTCTATAATGTGATCTGTGACAGTTATTATAGAAGTAATGGTAGTATGGTGCGCGATTCATTTTTCTAATTTTTAACACATTTAGTTTTGTATTCCTGTCCAAGATCATTTTTCTACTAGGCGATAAAGTACACTGGATGAAAGAGTGCTATTTTGACCTCATATATATTAATGGGGGTGCTTCCGGTACTAAGGGTAGTTTATAGTCCCATGGTGCATTAACCAAGCAAGAACTATATATTTTGATTCAGGATTGAAAGGAGAACATGTATATTACACTTCCCTTGCTTTCCATTAAATCTATTCAGAATTATAGGGGATTTTCTATAAGGCTCACCTATTTAGAAAATGTAAAAATATGAAACAATTTTTTGTTGTTGAGTTTTCATGTATTTTTATGTAATGTTTTCTTTAATGTTCATAGTAAAAATAAACATTATCAGTAAATTTTTAGTATCTAAAAGACAACAAAACATGCAAGCAAATTATAAATACACTAGTCGACCCACGCGTAGCATATACCATTATTTTGCAGGGCCGGCCTTGCAGCAGTTAATATTTATAAAACATTAGCCCTTCAACGCCGCATACTATATCAAGAGGCCCGATCAAGACTCTGGCCCCAAAACCTTCCTATAGAACAAAAACTATCAGGAGAACTGCCTGATCTGGAAACCACTGCGCAGTTCATCTCAGATATAGGATTACTGATCTGAACCCTCCGACATGTAAAAAGAGAATGAAGAAGAAGAAGAATTAAAAATTATTTAAGCAAAAAAAAATTATTTTTTTTGAATAAATAATAAAAATTACTTTTGCAGAATTACTTCCCTTTCCACCCCAAAAACAAAAAATTATATCAAGTATGCTCTCCCTTGCCATTGCTATATCTACTTATAGCATTGACCTTGCTTAAATTTTAACCATCAATGTGATGTGTATGGCAATTAGTCTTTTCTTTTGCACCTGGTAGTTCCCCTCTTGCTTGACCAGAAAATACCTGAACTGAAAGAACTAGATTATTAAATCATTTTTTAAATGCATTTTGTCTGATATAGTTTACAAGGCATTCAATATCGTTGTCAAGGGAAGAAATGTCTCATGGGGTTTATATTTTGATATACCTACGCCACCCCTCTTTTACATCTGATTTTATTTTAAGTTGAGTGTTAAAACAAAGCAGCAGATTTAATTTTATTGAGCAACCATTGGGTGTCGAGCTTATAGATTATCTATATCACTAGATATTTATTAGCTTTGTATAGATGTTTTCATTATTTTTTCTAGATCTAGCCAATAGAGATAGAACAATTCAAATTTAAAAAAATCACATAGATGATATATGATTATCTATTTCTAGATTAATCTAGATGATAGATCTGCTAGATCTAGTTCTAGATGATAGATCTATAATCTAGATCTTTAAATTTTAAATAAGAATCAACCTACATCTAGATTGTCCTAGATCTAGGACCTAGTAGAATCGAGTCTACCCCAGGCCCTAGAATTAGAATGGAGCATAGAATCATAGAATGGCCTAGATTCTATATGTATATTGAACTAAAAAATAATTTTAAAATACTAAAATCTCTAACTCTAAAATAATCAAAGTCTAAAATATAATGTATAGATCTATAATCTTAATTTTTTTGATATCTGTAGTCACACTGTAGTGTCTGTGTATCTAAATCTAGGTAGTGATAGATTCTAGATCTATACTATAATTATAATAGATCTAGACTAGATTTTGAGTCCCCTCTTCCTCTTTCCTTGGGGGTTCCAGGTTAGGGCTTGCCTTGTTAAGTTGGTTGCAGGCTTGCGAAGAGTGTGACCTATCCATCTCCAGCGTCTCTGAAGGATATCTACTTCAATGGGCTGCTGTTTTGTTCTTTGCCACAGTTCCTCATTCGAGATCTTGTCTGGCCAGCGGATCATAAGAATCTTCCTCAGGCAGGTATTGATGAATACCTGGATTTTTTCATGGTGTTGATGATGGTTAGGGGTCTCTGCTTCATAAAGTAGTACCAGCTTAACAATGGTGTTAAAGAGCCTGATCCTAGTGGTGGTGCTTATTTCCTAGATCCCCAGGTGTTCTTCAGCTGATGGAAGGCTGCTCAAGCTTTACCAATGTGGGTTCTGACATCTGCATCTGTTCCTTCATAGTGGTCTATGATACTGCCGAGATAGGTGAAGCTTTCCACCTCTTCCAGCGCCTCACCTTGGACTGCAATGGGTGTATCGTTGGATGCCTTTATCTTGAACACCTTGCTCTTCCCTGTTTATGGCAAGACCCATTCTAGCTGAATTGTCTGCAACAACATTTATCTTTTCCTGCATCTGCTGCTGTGTGAGAGAAAGAAGAGCCAAGTCATCTGCAAAGTCAAGGTCATCTAGCTGTTTCCACAGTGTCCACTGTATACCATTCCGCTTCTGGTCTGTTGCTGTCTTCAAGACCCAATCTATGGCTAGTAGAAACAAGAAGGGAGAGAGTAAACAGCCTTGTCTCACTCCTGTTTGGAATTCAAATGCCTCTGTCAGTTGTCTGTCATGCACTATTCTGCAAGTCATTCCCTCATATGACTTCTTGATGATATTAATTAGTAATTTTTTCAGGTACTCCATAGTGTCTCAAAGTCTTCAGAGGGTCTGTCTGTCCACACTGTCAGAAGCTTTCTCATAGTCTATAAAACTGACATAGAGAGGGGACTGTTCCAAAATTATGATCTGTGCATGATCTCTCTTTTCAAAAGCCAGCCTGTTGGTCATGGAGATGAGGATCTACAGCATCTTTCATTCGGTTTAATAGAATGCGGTTAAACACTTTCCCTAGAATGGACAGTAGTGTTATCCCTCAATAGTTGGAGCAGGAACTAAGATCACCTTTCTTTGTGAGTTTGATGAGGTAGCCCTCCTTCCACTCTGGTGGCACTTCTTTTTCCCATATCTTGCAGAAGAGAGGGTAGAGTAACTTCACGCTGGTATCAATGTCTACCTTTAGTGCTTCAACTGGGATGCTGTCAGGTCTTACAGATTTGCCATTCTTCAATTGCTTGATTGTGCTGCAAATTTCTTCCTTGGTGGGTGCACTGCACTTGATAGGTAGGTCCCTCGTAGCTGACGGTATCTCTGGTGGGTTTGCAGGAGTTGGTCTGTTAAGAAGTTCCTGGAAATGTTCAATCCATCTCTTCTTTTGTCCTTCTTCATCTGTTAGCACGTCACCATTATTGTCCTTTACTAGTCTCTCTGACATGGCAAATTTTCCAGATCACTTTTTGATGACTGAGCACCGGTCTTTGGTACTGTTCTGAAGGGCTGCTTTTTCTGCTTCTTTTGCCAGTGCTTCAATGTAGTTTCGTTTGTCTGTTCTGATGCTACGCTTGACATTCCTATCTCTTTCAGCATATTCTTTTTGTGCTTTTCCGTTTGCTGCCCTTGTTTTACTGTTGTTCACACCTGCTTTCTTCTCTCTTCTTTCCTTGATCTTCAGAAGAGTTTGTGATGAAATCAACTCCTTGTGGGTGTATGACTAGGTACCCAGGATTTCTTGGCATAAGAAGGTTACTGTTTCTTTAACTTTCTGCCACGTCTGTTTTACTGTCTCCTCTTCTAGCAGACTTCTAGGAGCTGGAAATTGTTTGATAAGGTGACTTTGAACTCTTCCTGTTTTTTGCAGTCTTTCAGCACAATAGTATTGTAGTGTTGGTGTTGGTTGGGCCCACTTGCCCAAGTCTTCTTCAGCTTCAGTTTTACTTGAGCGCACAGAAGATGATGATCTGAAGCAACATCTGCTCCTCGTCTTTCACATACATCCTGAAGAAATCGATGGAACTTCTTCCCAATACAGACATGGTCTGTTTTGTTCTCTGTTGATAGGTCTGGTGATATCCACATTGTTTTGTGTATTGGTTTGTGTGTGAAGACAATTCCTCCAATCAATAAGTTGCTTGTGGCACACATATCTGCAAATCTCTCTCCATTTTCATTCATCTCACCTAATCCATGTTTTCCCATGATCTCTTCATATCCTCTGTTGAGGAAGAGTGGACGGCCTAGGAATACATGGTGCGCGATCTGGAAACAGACGCCAAGCAGATGGGCAAGGTGTAGAGACAGTTGGAGAGAATCGCCCAGAACTGAGATGCCTGGAGGAAGCTGGTTGGTGGTCTATACCCCAGAAGGGACCACAAGCAGAGATGATGAGCCGCTAATTAGGTCACAAACACTAAGAAGTGTATTATATATAGATATGTTGTTTGTGCGTGTGTGTGTGTGTGTGTAACAAACACTAAGCTTGCTCTAAAATAAGTTTTTTTGGTCAACCAGCTGGCTTGGGAAGGACAGATTTATCTTGATCTATAGGTAACACAATTCACAAGCAACCCCCCCCCCCCAAACGAAAAATATCTAGCACTGACTTTTGGGCTGTTACATACACTGAGCGTGCTAGATATGTAGAACAGCGCATGTTTTGTTTTTAGGTCAACCAGGTAAACTGTTGTGTCCTCCAATATCTTGGGGAGGGCAGGATTATCGGCTACCAAAGCTTATAAGTAATATTAGGCTCTCTCCCAAATAAATAATATATGAATTTATAAATGGCCTTAAATCTCAAAATAGCTTCTAAAGAGCCTTTTCAAGACATAAGTACCGGTACAGTAATATGTCACATTGTCGATAATGCATTACTGGGCTTAGCACCTTATACTTATGTGTATCGTCTTTTTCTAAGCAGAGATGGGCGATATGGAGCATGGGAAAATGACTGAAATCTATCTGTCTTGACATGGCATAAGAAGAAAATGATATATAGATCTAAATAACAAAATTTAAAGATTATAACGCTTTTATTACTTTTAAAACACCATACTTCTCATGTGTTTGAGAGTTTCTTATGTCAACTTATAATGTTCGATTCTTGAAGGTAGCACTAGAAAAATGTTTGAAACTTTAAGCTCTTGAATTTGAAACTTAGAAAGCATTGACCTGACCCACTTTAACATCCAATTTAATAACAATCATAAGTAGTAATAGTAATATAATAAAACATAATACAATATCTACTTTTTAAGACAAATCATGACAAATGGATGAGTGAAAGGGAGTTCATAGATTAGATTATTAGATCTAGATATCTAGAATCTAGACTAGATGTAGATACAAATAAATAATTAATATAAATATAAATAAAATAATAATTATTTATTTATTCATATTTTAAATTTATTGAAATGAGTTTTTTTTTAGTTTGTAACGGGGAAACAAGAATAATCTAGATTTATACATCTAGTAGTAGTAGACAGAGATCTAGGTCTAGATCTAATAGTAATAGAATAGATTCAATAGATCTACTAGATTATAGTAGATAATCTATTAGATCAAGATAATACTCAGAGCTAGAATATCACTTCTTAACTTGTCTTTTCAGATGTTTACTTCCCAGAATCCAATGCAAAAGTAGGACTTTCTAATGTACGAAATATCACTAGACGTCTAGTATATTCTTATTCTTAGATTGACTTAGATCTATATTATATTCTAGATCTAGAAATAACAAAAACAAAACAAAACGCAATTGAGCTAGAGACTAAATCTAGATACAGCCCAGTTGTTTATTTTTTTTTTTACATTATTTAATGGCTCCGGAGTTAGGGATATATCATATAGACTTAATATAGATCTAGTTTATGTAAATTTTTAAAGCAAAACTAGATCTAAAGACCTAGATTCTAGTTCAGTAGTTGTAACTATTTAAGACTGAGATTTTATACTGCTCATAAGGTCATGTAGCTAAATCAAAGGCCAAAGGGCATGATCACGATGCGTTAAATTTGATATAGAATATAGATTATAGACTCTAGATCTAGTCAATACTCATAGAATCTATATCTGCGGATTTTTCTAGATCTAGAGCTAATCAAGAATAAAAAACATTTGGTTAAGGTCTAGATTTAACTAGAGATGATTTGATTAGATCACGACGATCTAATTAGTATTTACTATTTTTAATCTAGACTTTTTTAAAGCGACGCAGTTACCTCCCTTGTTTGACCCTCCCCTACCCATTTTACCTTCTCGTTGTTGTTTTCATTTAATTATTCAAAATATCATGGGCGTAGTCAGGATTTTTTTTTTTGGGGGGGGGGGATTTTTTCTCCCCCCCCCCCCGCAAAAATATATGTGTGTGTGTATGCTTGAATGTGTGTACATAATTAATCTTTATTACATTCTGACCCTTCATTCTTTCGGAAGTCATTTAATGTACCCTCGAATAGGTTCTTCCTGAGTTAGTGGGAAATTATTTTAGACTCCCCGCCATTGCCAGCAAAGGAATCTGGGGGAGCGCTATGAGCCTCTCCCCCCCAGCACGGGGCAGAGCCCCGCCGCCAATTACTATTTCCGGTATTGAAAGCCAACAAAATTCATATTCTGAGTGCATTATCCTGCTATTAAAAAAGTGTTGTTTTTTTTAAACCTTATGTGCTATTCTTACTGACTTAGATCCTCCCATGTCGTTCGGCGTATTGGGCAGCAAACTGCTTCCACAAAAATCTGTCACTGGTAATGTCTGAAGCCTTTTCCCACCTTCTCTGAGGACCTCCATGAAAGTGTGGCGCCAAGTTGTACTAGGATGTCCCTATTTGCGCTTTCCTTGTAATGGCCTCCATGTAATCGCAACTCTTATTAAGCGTAATTCAATTTGTCGGAGAACATGTCCCGCAAACCTCATGAAACGCTCTGTCACAACCTTACTAAAGGGTCGACATAGGATTTCCTTCATTGAGACCCATCTCTATAACTGACTCCTAAAATCCGTATTAGCCATCTTTGTTGAGCCACATTTAGTCTTATTCAATTTTGGCAGATGACTATGCATTGACTTTATTAATGGAGCCCAGACACTGGTAGAAATTTGTAACCTCTCTTGGCTACGCTCTTGGAATTAGGTGACTGTAGTTTGCTTTAGATTTTATATCGAAAAGGAAGTTTTATCGTCAAAATAATTTTTTGGGGGGTTTTATACTAAAAAATCTGTGGTGTTTTTTTCTTTTTAAATTCAAAACCCCCTTAGCTACACTCATAGAATTTGGTGACTGCAGTTTGCTTTAGAATAAAATTGAAGAGAGAGGTTTTCAACCTCAAAACTCTCTGTATGGGGGTATTTGAACTCAAAACCATCAGGAGGGGTTTTAAACTTTTAAAAAAGCCCTCTGGAGGAGGGATTTAAAGTCAAAACCCCCCTTGGCTTGGCTACACTCATAGAATTTTGTGTGTGTAATCTGCTTTTTTTTTATATTGAAGAGGTATTTTTTTTAGCTTCAAACCCCACTGCAGGAGGTTTTAAACTCAAAACCCCCTTTGGCTACGCTCATAGAATTTTGAGTGTGTAATTTGCTTTTTTATATTGAAGAGGTGGTTTTAAGCTCTAAACCCCGTGGAGGGGGATTTTTAACACAAAACCCCTCTTGGCTATGCTCATAGAATTTTGAGTGTGTAATTTGCTTTTTTATATTGAAGAGGTGGTTTTGAGCTCTAAACCCCGTGGAGGGGGGTTTTAAACACAAAACCCCTCTTGGCTATGCTCATAGAACCTGGTGACTGATGTTTGGATAGTCTTATATTGAAGAGGGGTGGGTTATTGTAAATTACCGGGGGGGGGGGGGGGGGGGGTTAAAATCAAAATCTCCTTAGCTATGCTCTTGGAATTTGGGGATTGTTGTTTGCATTATTTTTTTGGGTTTTGTTTTATAGAAGAGGGGGTTTTGACTGCAAAACCCCTGGTGGAGGTTTTAAACTCAAAACCCCCTTGGCTGCGCTGGGGCAAGTGATGGTTTAGTATTAAAATCTCACTTAAAATTAGGGAAAATCAGTCACTTAATTGTGATCCTCCCCTGCTGCGAGGGGGGGGGATTTCGTTTCAGGAGGGGTTTGAAACCCACCCACCCTGGCTACGCCCATGCAAAATATACCTACATATGGAGTAGTCTGATTAGATCCAATCCTTCCATCTATCTTATAGATAAATCTAGATCGAATATAGACAACAAAGTATTCGGCATTGTATTAATTTTTATAACATTAAATTTCCATTTTTACCCCCTCTGGGGAAAGGACTATGGCTAAACATTATTTAACCAGCATTCAATCTCATTTATTCTACATAAGATTTTTTTTTCTCCCTACAGTTACATCTAGAGTATTTGATGCTATCTATAACTTAACTGGGAATGATAATGATAATTTTAAGACTTTGAGTGTACATCTAATCTTTAAAAGGCTTCTTAAGCCTGTAATCTTAGATTGTGTTGCTTATAGTCTGTGTCAGGGTGTAGGCTATATATTTCAGTTTATCACTTTATGACTTGGTATAGGCCTAGATAAAATTTATAAAAAGCATATTCCCAAGCAAAATGATAAAATGATTTATTTTAAAAGATAATTTAAGTTAATGAAAACTTATAAATGGAGTTTAAATCCAGAAGATCAGTATTAGTGGCTAAAAATGGATGTGTAGCCTGTACCAACCCTTTAGCAGCACAAGCAGGTCTGGGTATGTAATGGTATATATATATTTATATATTAATGTTCATTTATGTCACAAAGCCAAAATATAAGAATCATTTAAGAATCATGTAAATCATATGGCTGTCTTAGCAATTATTATCATTTATATTAATGCAATCCTGAATCATCATGAAAAGTTATATTGTTCAGTAAGAAATTTATACTCCTTGAAAATTAATCTAAAAATAAAACAATAAATCAAAGATATTAGATTAATAAAGACAGAATGAACTAAACATTGCAATATTTCAGCCTTCAACATTCACAGGATTATTCATTTATGACACTCCCAAATTGAATACTTGTATTGAAATTCATATATGTTTAGCTTTTAGCTCACTAAACATTGCAATCGATACAACTTGTGTGTGTGTAAGCTTATGTTTTAAACTCCTTAATTAGTAAGGTTCTAATTTCATTTACAAAGTAAACAAGCCACTAATCGGCCCATAAAAGCATCCTCTTATCTTTACTCTTCCATTGAAAGGGGAGGGTACTTATAAATACAAAAAAATCTCTATACACTTTTTATATTAAATTTAAAAGCCTTTAAATTGCTATTACTCATAGTACTGCATTAAAAAATATATAACTAATTTAATGAACAAATGTTTAATTTATAGAAAGCTTAAAATTATAAGTTCAAATATAATAATAACGCTTGTCTTCGAGTCCCAAGATTAATGAGGAATGCAGTATTTACATTTATTTATCAGATATTCTCAAGGCTGGAGGAAATGCAGCAGATGCAGCTGTGGCTGTTGCAGCTGCCTTAAATGTTACAGAACCAATGTCAACAGGGATTGGGGGCGATGCATTTTGTCTGTTCTATGACAGCTTGACAAAAACTGTGAAGGGCATTAATGGCAGGTATAAACAAAAAATCTTAAAAGCCAAAGTTATTAACAGATTTACAACCTACTCTATTTACATTAAAGATAATGTTGACATTTGTGTGCATTATTTAAATATTGTCAATCTTACGGCAAATTGATTAAAATGAAATGAGTAATGTGATGATGAACTAAAATGTACATCAAACATAAATCACTTGTGTAAATTGGTATAAATTGTATAAGAACAATTAGTAACTAATGACCCCAATATCTTGTTTTCCTTTTATAATCTCCCAAAGACTTTTCTAGATGATCATTTATTCTTGACCCTTCCTTTGAAATTTCTGTTCTTGAAGTATTTCTTCCCCATGACTTTGATTTTTCTTATTCTTACAAGGCTGCTTTGGGTAGCTAAGAAAAGTCTATGTCTATTTATTTTATATTTGATTTATGTTGTTGCTCCTTCATAACGGATAGGTAAAAACAGTACTACAGACTAGCATTATGCTGCTGTACTATGTATGCTGCAACTCCATTTGAAATAAGTTATTTGTTTTCTCCTAAACTCCCAGATGAATTAGTTTTACCATGTTTCAATGTAGCATTATTACTGTTGCACATCATTTCTTTTGTATCATTTTTTTTACTTGTGTTTGTCTCCCTTGAAGTGGAAGATCATCTGAGAAAGCTTCCTTGAGAAGATTAGAAGCTGAAGGCTATAATAAAAACCACCATTTTTCTCCACTTCATGGACATGCTGTAACAGTTCCTGGTGCTGCCAGTGTTTGGGTTGATACTATCACACGGTTTGGCAGTCAAAAGGTAAGAACTTATGTAAAATGTTAATCATAAGGCATCAAGTATTGTTTTCTTGAAACATTGTACTGATTTTAAAAAGTTTTTTTTTACAGCAAGATTTATGTATTTAAAATACATTTTTTTATAGTCTTGTCCCATTATAAATGGAGCATTGACCTGTTAAGCTATTAAAATCAAATTAATAACAATTCTGTTGCATTTTTTCTTTTCTATGTCAAGTTATCTTTGCTGGAAAATTTGAAACCAGCAATAGAAATGGCAGAAACAGGATTCCCTGTGCAGGAAATAGCTTCCAAATTTTGGGCCTCTGGTATGGACATTAGTATGGTGTTTAACATTTTTTTAAGTAAACACATTAAAAAAAAATTTAGACAGTACAGATTAGTGAAATGTACACATAATAGAATACTTGAGACCCATTGCTAATAATTGTAAGATACATTTTAAAATTTGAAATACATTTTTTTTAAATATCAACTTACCTTTTTTTTCTTTACTTCAAGGTGCCTCATCATTAAAAAGACCAGAAAATATTTATGGCAAAGACCTGCTTTTGAATGGTGAAGCCCCACAACATGGGGATCTTATGAAAAATCCACATCTTGCTAATACATTTAAGGTATGACTCTACTTGAATGTACTAATTTTAAGTAGCAGGTTATTTAGAAAAAAATAATCTTTTATGTTGAAGTTTAATAAAAGAAACTCTCTTGTTTTGCCCCACCTAAAATTCCTCCCCATGTATTAATCTTTATATATATCAGATTAAATATGGTACACTTTTTTTTTAAATACAGAAAATGATATACAACTAGGGTTTTTATTGTTTATGAATATAAACATAAACTCTCCCAATTATTTGTTCTTTCCCCAAGTGACTTATGTTGTCAGAGACTTTTACACTTTATGACATTATGATTTAGCAATGTCCATAGCAGATTTGTTTCTTTATGTTTTTAAATCAAAGATATCAATTGAGACATATCTTGGTATCAATACAATTATAGAGACATCTGTATATATATTTCTAGTTTTAAAATTTGTTTTTTTCTGTTAAAGGAACTTGGGACACAGGGAAAAAAAGGTTTTTATGAAGGAAGGATTGCAAAAGCTGTTTCAGATAGTATTCAACAACATGGTGGTTTGATAACCATAGAAGACATGTCAGCTCATGAAGCAACTGAAGAAATGCCAATATCTACTGAGTATAAAGGTTGTAAAGTCTGGGAGATGCCGCCCAGTGGCCAGGGTATTGTTGCCTTGATAGCTCTTAATATATTAGAAGGATTCGACTTGAACTGTGAGAACAACACATATTTAAAGAATAGAGTTTTGTTTTACTGAAACATTATAAGGGATAAATTGTTATCATCATCAATAATGTTAAAAATACCTTTGTAATGTTTGTAGTGGACATTCATCATTAAAAATAATTATCATTAAAAAACTTATATGTTAACTTTTTTAGCCCCTGCTCTGCTCCAACATTGTTTTTTTTTTTTAATTTATCATTTCAGCAATGGGACATAATAGCTCTGTTTACCTTCACCATGTAATAGAAAGTTTAAGGTTGGCATTTGCAGATGGTCTGCACTACTGTGCTGATCCAAGTCAGGTGGATATACCCATAGAAAAGTTGTTATCAAAAGAATATGCAGAAAAACGTCGAAATTTGATAGAGAGTAACAAGTAATAAAAATATGTGCAAGAATATCATTGAAATATATCAATTACTGCTTTAGGAATAATTTGAAATTTAAAACAATACAATTTTTTTATGTGTTTAAAAATAACTTTTGATACTAATATTTCTTCGGATTACTTTGAATTTTATATGAGAAATTAAATTGTTTGGTGTTGAAAAAAAATGTGTCAATTTTTCAGAAGAATCCCAGTCTCTCTCTTAGAAACTGATGGCCTTGACCTACCTGCAGGGAATGATACAGTTTACTTCACCACTGCTGACAAATATGGCAATGCTTGCTCCTTCATAAACAGTAACTACATGGGCTTTGGTACTGGTATAGTACCTGAAGGGTGTGGATTCACTTTACAGGTATAAATTCCTTATAAGAAAAGTTACTTTTTAACTTTTTTCTTAAGACTTAAAAAGTTGGCTAGTTATATCAGTCTCAAAGTAAAAGTTTGTTATGGAGCATCGAATTATGAATTACTGTAAAAGTTTTAACTTTTCTCTTTACCAAATTTATATTCACCGACAGTTGAAATGAGATACCAGCACTAGGCATAAGCACATTTTCTAAAGGTTAAAGAAACCAACTTTTAACTTTAAATAATAAAACCTACTTCCATACACCAAGCGTATAGACTCCATCATATAAAAACTTCATACTTAGTCACATCAGTTAATAATAATTCAGAAGATGAAGGATGAATGCACTGTTTCACATGACTACACAAACCCAATATGACATACACATTTGATCACATCTAATGTAGACAAAGCCCTTGTCTGACATGGTCTATTTAAGTTTTCTTTTTGCCTACTGAGCCAGTCTTCAGCTAAGACTTTCCTTTGGGCCTCAAATTTACAACTGTCTCTTTTAGACGCCAACTGCTGACAGCTACTTTCCTATATGCCAGTGTGGGTAAAATGGCACTTGGGTTGATCTACATAGTGCTTCTGTTACATCATCGTCCCTTAAGCTAATAAAAAAAACAACTTTGGCATGCTGTCATCTCCCATTAAAGCTGGGTGAATGCTCCATTGTTTTAAAATTTTAAGTTGTAATTCTCTAGAGATTATTGAAATGCCATTTTGTCCCTCTTTACCTTAATGGCTATGTCTCATTATAATTGGCATAAAAGAATTGATGAAAAAAAGATTGTATTTAAGGCAAAAGACAGAGAAATGGAGAAGGATGGATGACAGATCATGTGTGGTGCACCAACAGTTCAAATTATAGTTTGAACTGTAGATGTGGGATGTGTTCTGGAGTGGCATAAACACTATCAAAGAAATCTGAATTAAGCTGTGCTGTAGTTGCTATAACATGAAAGAGGGCAATACAAAAGCAATTTTTAAAAAACCTTAATTGTTTTGGTAATTTAATTGTTTTCTTTTTAATACAGAATTCATCATAATAGTTATATCATTGAAGAGTAACTATATATGTGTTATTGTAAATACAGAACAGAGGCTTTGGTTTCTCCTTAGACGCCTCACACAGAAATGTTTTAGCACCAAGAAAAAGACCGTATCACACCATCATTCCATCTATGGTGACATCTGCAGAAACAAGTATGAAAATTTGAGAAATATTTTAAACTAAAACAATAAAATCCCAGATTTTTTAAAGAAAGTTTTTTTTTACTGTATGCAGCAGAGAATATTACTTCACAGTATTCTTGTTTTTGTTTCAAAAGATGAACTTCTTATGAGCTATGGAGTAATGGGTGGTTACATGCAGCCCCAAGGTCATGTTCAAGTCCTTCTTAACATGTTAGAATTTGGATGTAATCCACAAACTGCTCTGGATCTGCCAAGGATTAATCTTGGTTCTCTAAATGAGTGAGTAAATGTTATTATAAACACCTAGTGTAACATATTGGTATTTATGTACATTTGCACACTAACGTGTCAGTGCAACACTGTGTTTACCAAATATATTCTGAATATGTTTTCTCCATATACCTATATATATTATACAGAGACTGGAAAAATGCTGCAAATTCT
The DNA here is from genome assembly GCF_947242115.1 of Biomphalaria glabrata. Taxonomy (NCBI): domain Eukaryota; kingdom Metazoa; phylum Mollusca; class Gastropoda; family Planorbidae; genus Biomphalaria; species Biomphalaria glabrata. The sequence goes on along the minus strand of NC_074712.1, from coordinate 55,935,000 downwards.
TATCTGATAGTGATCAGATCACAGACCTATATAGTTAGATTGTTATGTATGTAAATCTTTTTCAAGCTGTAAGAGACATTTCAAAAAGTAATGATGTTTAGTTTTCAAAATTTAGAAATAATGCAATACCATTTTGCAGATTTTTAAATAGAATAGGCTATTAATCACAGAACTATTATATGTTACATAGGTTAGGGTTGAAAAAGAAACTTTACTTCTTATAACTACTCTATTAAACAATGCTTTATTTCAGCTTTTTGAAAATTTTCAATTTTTTTTTGTAGTGTTGAAAGATCTCCATGCCCATATATATATATATATATAGGTCTGTGGTTTTCTCTCATCAACACCTATTTTACATTTTAAATATAAAGTATAAAAGACTTTAATTGAATTTTCTCCATATCGCGTATTGAATTACAGTTGTTCTATTTCTATATAGATTTTTTCAGTCCCCTATAATAATAAATCTTAAGTTATAAATTTAGAAATCAATGTGCATTCTTTTTCACAAAATAGTTTATTTTTCGATTGCAAAGTTATTTGTTAACTAGTCGACCGGCGGCGTAGCATACGCAGGGCCAGCCTTAGGTGACTGCAGTGGGCTCCATACTTTTATAGGACCCGCACTAATTCTAGGTGTATAAATTATTAAATTAAACCATTGTATAACTTATAACAGATTTCCCGCAGCCTCCTGTTAATTTACAAGGAGCTCCTGGAATTGAAAAGTCCTGGAAATATCCGGAAATTATTGAAATCTTTAGAAAACTCATACAAATCTCCTGAAATATATTGACAAAAATTGTCATTTTGGGGTGTTATTCAATATGGAAAATGCCAATCCTAGGTGCAATAAAAAATAGCATTATCCCGTAATTTTGGAATTTGGTGAAAGAAGCTTCTCACGCCTCAAACTAATGAAGAATTACTTTAGTTCAACATTTCTTGTAGATAAATTTAAACATTAAGTAATTCTTGCTATTGAGTGTGATCAATGTAGGAAATAGAATTTTTATGATATACTGTATGACTTTGCTATTTTCTAATACAAACTTCAATTTGACTTATAATCCATATCCCTACCCAAACTGGGCCCCGCGAATTTCGTTTCGCATAGGGCCCCACAATGTTTAAGTTAGGCCCTGCTATTTAGTGACGGGTGAATATACATAGTAGATTACTTGTTCTCTTTCCATGACTTCTTGGTCACAATGGTTAAGTCCGGCGCTGCTATTTAGTGTTTGTAAAATGTTTGTTTGTAAAATGTTTTACGTGTTACTGATGTTCCTTCAGAGTTGAAAATGATGGGAGCAGGCAGGGTTTAATAAATCCAAACGACAGTCCAGCGCGCAAACCGCATGACCAGGAAGCCATTTGTAGTGTCAGGTGAATACTTGTTCTCCCCCCTCCTTGTTTTTCAGTGGGGTGACTATCTGCAGAAATAAGAGAATGATCATTCCTTTACTTCTTCTTACTTCTCATCCAAACTCTTGAGCCTTGAAAAGAATTATATATATAATTTCTGATGATGACCCAGAAAGCATTTCAGTACAGTACAAAAAAAAATTAATTCAATGTGTTTTTTAAAATAAACTATAGTCTAGAATGTCTTATTTTTTATTGATTAAATTCATTTTTGTTTAAAATTATATTATTAGTAATTCAAATAAAATTAATTTTTTCCAATATGATAATTGCCAATTTCAAAAAAACTTCTTTATTGTATTTATATCATTGCAATGCTGTAAATTATGTTCACAATTGTTTAAAACAATTCTAGCATTTGTTTAGAATTTTAAAAAATTATTTTTCAAAAATTAATTAAATATTAAACATTAAACCAAAGGGAAAAAAAAATGATCCTATAGAATATTAATCAATTAAGAAATTAAGAAAAATATTATTTGAAGAAAAAAAAGAAAATGTAATGTTTTCATAAAATCATTTGTTTACATTTCAGATCTGCACACAACCCAAAATGTCTTTTTCAAGCTGTAGACATAGAAGAAGGGATTCCATTAGATGTTATGCTTGATTTAGAGAAATTGCAGCACAATCCTAGCTTAATATCAGGCTTGAAAAGATGTTATTTTGGCAGAGGGCAAATTATCAGTAGAGGTTCTCATTGGTGGGATAGCAAAACTATAAATTCCTCTAAGCCCATGTATTGGGCTGGCTCTGATCCTAGGGCTGATGGCCTGGTAGCTGCTTATTAGTATAGTTGTAAATGCAGAGAAACTAGATAAATATTTGATTCTATTCAATAATGAAAATAATTAAAGCATTAAATCTGTCAAATGTAAAGAACTAATGCTATGTTGTGTAAAGTTAGGTAGTCAGTATGTCTTGCTCAATATTCACATCAATTATGCCACCAATATCAATATTGAATAAATAAAAAGTCTCTATGTACTGTGTAATGTTCACTTTCAGGTTTTTTTATATTGGAATTACAATGACAGGAAAAGATAGCTCAAATTCCATTACTTTAAGAACCTTAAGGTGTAGTTTTTATAATTGCTAACCAGGATTTTTTTAATAGGATGCTAATCAGAAAGGAGATCACTTCAATTAAACAGAGTACATTATTATTTTTTTTACTTACCTTTACCTTTATTAGTCTGTTGTTAACTGTTGGGGCACCAGGCAAGATTTGTCGACCATCTTTTTCCATTCATGTCTTTTGTTTTAGTGAGAACCTCCTTCATTGGCAGGCCTGTCCATTTTTTAATATTGCCTTTCCTTCGCTTTCTGTCTACCTCTTCTTTTTCCTGGTACTGTTCCCTGAAGGGAGATCTTTGTGAGCCCAGAAGACCTTGTAATATGCCCATAGATTTTTAGCTTGCATTTTATTTTACGATAGCAAGTCATCATGGGGTCCAGTTGCTGTAGTAACCCTGTCTCTAATCTCTTGGTTTGTGATGATAGCAAGTCATCATGGGGTCCAGTTGCTGTAGTAACCCTGTCTCTAATTTCTTGGTTTGTGATGTTAGCAAGTCATCATGGGGTCCAGTTGCTGTAGTAACCCTGTCTCTAATCTCTTGGTTTGTGATGTTAGCAAGTCATCATGGGGTCCAGTTGCTGTAGTAACCCTGTCTCTAATCTCTTGGTTTGTGGTGTTAGCAAGTCATCATGGGGTTCAGTTGCTGCAGTAACCCTGTCTCTAATCTCTTGGTTTGTGATGTTAGCAAGTCATCATGGGGTCCAGTTGCTGCAGTAACCCTGTCTCTAATCTCTTGGTTTGTGATGTTAGCAAGTCATCATGGGGTCCAGTTGCTGTAGTAACCCTGTCTCTAATCTCTTGGTTTGTGATGTTAGCAAGTCATCATGGGGTCCAGTTGCTGCAGTAACCCTGTCTCTAATCTCTTGGTTTGTGATGTTAGCAAGTCATCATGGGGTCCAGTTGCTGCAGTAACCCTGTCTCTAATCTCTTGGTTTGTGATGTTAGCAAGTCATCATGGGGTCCAGTTGCTGCAGTAACCCTGTCTCTAATCTCTTGGTTTGTGGTGTTAGCAAGTCATCATGGGGTTCAGTTGCTGCAGTAACCCTGTCTCTAATCTCTTGGTTTGTGATGTTAGCAAGTCATCATGGGGTCCAGTTGCTGCAGTAACCCTGTCTCTAATCTCTTGGTTTGTGATGTTAGCAAGTCATCATGGGGTCCAGTTGCTGTAGTAACCCTGTCTCTAATCTCTTGGTTTGTGATGTTAGCAAGTCATCATGGGGTCCAGTTGCTGCAGTAACCCTGTCTCTAATCTCTTGGTTTGTGGTGTTAGCAAGTCATCATGGGGTCCAGTTGCTGCAGTAACCCTGTCTCTAATCTCTTGGTTTGTGATGTTAGCAAGTCATCATGGGGTCCAGTTGCTGTAGTAACCCTGTCTCTAATCTCTTGGTTTGTGATGTTAGCAAGTCATCATGGGGTCCAGTTGCTGTAGTAACCCTGTCTCTAATCTCTTGGTTTGTGATGTTAGCAAGTCATCATGGGGTCCAGTTGCTGTAGTAACCCTGTCTCTAATCTCTTGGTTTGTGATGTTAGCAAGTCATCATGGGGTCCAGTTGCTGCAGTAACCCTGTCTCTAATCTCTTGGTTTGTGGTGTTAGCAAGTCATCATGGGGTCCAGTTGCTGCAGTAACCCTGTCTCTAATCTCTTGGTTTGTGATGTTAGCAAGTCATCATGGGGTCCAGTTGCTGTAGTAACCCTGTCTCTAATCTCTTGGTTTGTGATGATAGCAAGTCATCATGGGGTCCAGTTGCTGTAGTAACCCTGTCTCTAATTTCTTGGTTTGTGATGTTAGCAAGTCATCATGGGGTCCAGTTGCTGTAGTAACCCTGTCTCTAATCTCTTGGTTTGTGATGTTAGCAAGTCATCATGGGGTCCAGTTGCTGTAGTAACCCTGTCTCTAATCTCTTGGTTTGTGGTGTTAGCAAGTCATCATGGGGTTCAGTTGCTGCAGTAACCCTGTCTCTAATCTCTTGGTTTGTGATGTTAGCAAGTCATCATGGGGTCCAGTTGCTGCAGTAACCCTGTCTCTAATCTCTTGGTTTGTGATGTTAGCAAGTCATCATGGGGTCCAGTTGCTGTAGTAACCCTGTCTCTAATCTCTTGGTTTGTGATGTTAGCAAGTCATCATGGGGTCCAGTTGCTGCAGTAACCCTGTCTCTAATCTCTTGGTTTGTGATGTTAGCAAGTCATCATGGGGTCCAGTTGCTGCAGTAACCCTGTCTCTAATCTCTTGGTTTGTGATGTTAGCAAGTCATCATGGGGTCCAGTTGCTGTAGTAACCCTGTCTCTAATCTCTTGGTTTGTGATGTTAGCAAGTCATCATGGGGTCCAGTTGCTGTAGTAACCCTGTCTCTAATCTCTTGGTTTGTGGTGTTAGCAAGTCATCATGGGGTCCAGTTGCTGTAGTAACCCTGTCTCTAATCTCTTGGTTTGTGGTGTTAGCAAGTCATCATGGGGTCCAGTTGCTGCAGTAACCCTGTCTCTAATCTCTTGGTTTGTGGTGTTAGCAAGTCATCATGGGGTCCAGTTGCTGCAGTAACCCTGTCTCTAATCTCTTGGTTTGTGGTGTTAGCAAGTCATCATGGGGTCCAGTTGCTGTAGTAACCCTGTCTCTAATCTCTTGGTTTGTGGTGTTAGCAAGTCATCATGGGGTCCAGTTGCTGTAGTAACCCTGTCTCTAATCTCTTGGTTTGTGATGTTAGCAAGTCATCATGGGGTCCAGTTGCTGCAGTAACCCTGTCTCTAATCTCTTGGTTTGTGATGTTAGCAAGTCATCATGGGGTCCAGTTGCTGCAGTAACCCTGTCTCTAATCTCTTGGTTTGTGATGTTAGCAAGTCATCATGGGGTCCAGTTGCTGCAGTAACCCTGTCTCTAATCTCTTGGTTTGTGATGTTAGCAAGTCATCATGGGGTCCAGTTGCTGTAGTAACCCTGTCTCTAATCTCTTGGTTTGTGATGTTAGCAAGTCATCATGGGGTCCAGTTGCTGTAGTAACCCTGTCTCTAATCTCTTGGTTTGTGGTGTTAGCAAGTCATCATGGGGTCCAGTTGCTGTAGTAACCCTGTCTCTAATCTCTTGGTTTGTGGTGTTAGCAAGTCATCATGGGGTCCAGTTGCTGCAGTAACCCTGTCTCTAATCTCTTGGTTTGTGGTGTTAGCAAGTCATCATGGGGTCCAGTTGCTGCAGTAACCCTGTCTCTAATCTCTTGGTTTGTGGTGTTAGCAAGTCATCATGGGGTCCAGTTGCTGTAGTAACCCTGTCTCTAATCTCTTGGTTTGTGGTGTTAGCAAGTCATCATGGGGTCCAGTTGCTGTAGTAACCCTGTCTCTAATCTCTTGGTTTGTGATGTTAGCAAGTCATCATGGGGTCCAGTTGCTGCAGTAACCCTGTCTCTAATCTCTTGGTTTGTGATGTTAGCAAGTCATCATGGGGTCCAGTTGCTGCAGTAACCCTGTCTCTAATCTCTTGGTTTGTGATACTGTCTTTAAATGTGATACCTAGGATCCTTCTGTAGCATCTCAATTCCATTTCTGGATCCTCCTCTCTATCTCTGCAGTCCAAGACTCACAAGCATATAAGAATGTGGCCATGACAGGGAAGCGCATCAGTCTGATTTTGGTGCTGAGGGCTATGCCTTTTTCTTTCCATATTATTTTATGTTTTTAAAAGGCTGCTGTGGACTGTGCAATGTGGGCCAGTAGTTCAGGTTTTGTTCCAGAGACAATAGCTCTGAGATATTTGAAACTACTGACACTAGTCAGCTTTTCACCCCCAATACTGATGCCCTTTTTAAAGCCCTGTTGGCTATTGATCATAATTTTTTTTGCCATTTATTTGCATATCATATGCTGCGAAAGTCTTGTCTATGCACATCACCAAGATCACATTATAATTTTACCACCCCATTATTTCAGTTTAATGGAATTGTGTAAATAATAGATATCCTTTAATTGTTATAAAACAATTTTTGTCAGACTAGTAAAATAAGTCATGAAAAATACTTTAATAACATTATTTGTAAAAAATATTTTATTTGTGGTAGTATTTGACTGTGTAACAATGAAGTGTATTTCTTCATACAAGATCCTCTGGAAAACTCTTCAATGTATACAGATTAAGGACGAATCAAATACTTTTTGTAATTTACTACTTTTTGTTTTTGATTACAAAAGAATAAAAAAAAAATTACTGTCAATTTTCTGTTTGTTTTTATATATATATAAATATATTGTTAAAATATAATTACCTTATTGTTTGTAATGGAATTATAGATGACATTTCATCTCAAAAGCATTATGTAAATTCATAATTTAAGTAGGTAAAATATCAAATAAAATAAATAAACATAAAATTTTATGCACAATATTTGGATATAAGCAACAGTAAATACCATTTAAAAACAGAGGTTTTGTCAACAAGTCAACAGTGAGCATCATTATGGAAATATGAGCTGAAGTTATTTAAAAATAAAAAGTCTTATGTTTAATTGATAGAATTAATTCTTAAGCTCATAGTTACATCGCACATCATAAATAAAAAGGTTAGAATATTAATACAAGTAGACAATTTCAACATTTTTCATTCTCTGCAATAAAAAAAATCCATCCACACTATTTACACATTATTTTACCCTGATATTTTTGTGCACATGCTCAATACAGTATTTCATTCATACACAAGAAGAATTAGATGGTCAGAGAGAGATCATTCATACACAAGAAGAATTAGATGGCCAGAGACTAGAAGAAAATGTTAAATTTGTCATCTAGAAGCATCATCTCAGTGGAAACTAGATGTAGTAGTAAACTGCTAATTACCCAAACTCTGCCTTCAGCAAACCCGATGAGAAAATCTGTACAGGAAAAAACTGTAAGCATTTCAACAAAAGTAAGTGTCCATAGTGCTTTTATATGCTTCAGAGTCCATTTTGTCATGCCTAAAAACTAAATTTTAAGAAACTTTTGAAATGCTGCTCATGAAAAGAGGGTTGGGGACATGGTCCCCAGGAGGGATAGTTTATTCAGGAAATGACACCACGTTTCCAGGGTGCATAATTGAAAAGGAGGCACCCAAGAAATTTGTTCTTTAAAAATTTAGAATAAACATTTCTTGCACTTTTGGATTTCAAATTAAATTAAAATAATTGAAAACAGTATGCAGTCAGCAGTTCAGAACATAACTGATATTTTTAATATCAAGACCCATACATCAGAAAAAACACAGGCCTTAATATAAGATAGCTATTTACAAATTTAGTTTGTATAATAGCAGTGTAACATCTTAACTTTAGAGACAAAACTCCATGATGTTCATCAGAGATAGTATTTCTTGTTGTAACAGAGAACAATAAAAAACAAAAATTTTATACAATAATATTTACACTTCAATGACAAAGGTAATTGTTTATGAACGTTGTTCTATTTTAATTATGCTCAGTACTTTATTGTTTCCATTTAATAAAAAAACAAACTTGTCATGGTTATAATTTCATAAGGTAACAGGTTTTTAGAAAACCACTGGACATAATATTTATTGTGAAATAGTTCATTTTTGTTATTGCACACAAACTTATTTTAATCCAATGCATCATTCTCACCAATAAATGTTAAGCCTTAACATCTGGTTTTGCCTGTAGCTGTATGTTTACAATATAATTTCTTTGATTGTAAGAAATAGCAGGAGCAAACAGCAAATTTTCCTTGATATAAGGGTTCTCTACTACTGGACTTCCTTCAGTGATATTCTTCAATGGAGGTGACTTACTGTAACCAGATGACGTAGACAAAGTGTCCACCAAAGAATCACTTGCATCTTCTATAGAACTAGTTCTCGTAATCACTTGTTCCTGAAATGTCTCTGATTGATTCTGGGCAAAACTAATGAAGACCTGAAACAATTTCAATATTAGATTGGTAACAAGTTCTTCCAAGTAGTTTATAGTTAATATATTTCTTCAATGCTTTTATTTTAGATTTTAGTTTCTTAATTGATGCTATACAGAGTGTGATGCTGAAACTTAAGCAATTGTCTTCATTGGCCACTGGATTTGTTTCATAATAGCTGATGAAATTGTCCACTTAATGTGGTAGGCTTTAAATCCTGTCCTGCAGTAGTTGTCAGCCCGCAGAATGTTTGGGTAATGTATTTTGAAGTATAACCATTATTCAGTAAAGAGTGTTTATGGTGGATTCGTCTAAAAGGTACTTTTAAAAAATTCACATTGGTGAGGTGTGTAAAGGACAAAAGAAAAAGACAACAACAAAAACTTTACATAGGATTTCTATAACATTAAACAAGAAAAACATTTAAAAATACTTTTTTTAAAAAGACAATAACTCCTTGAAGCAAATTATATAGAGCAATCATTTTCTCTTAATGGCTAATGAACTAAAATGGTTAAACCAGAGTTTTCCCAGTGTGGCCAATGAGCTAGTCATTCTTTCCCCAATGATATAAATCAACTGTCAAATTTCTAGGAAAATCTTAGAGATGTTTTCAAGATTCGTGTCCACCCAGATTTTTTAGTGAGCCCTGATGGGGTTAGGTTTTAGAATCCATGAAGTTGAATAGAGGTATTGTAAAGATGAGGACATAAATATGATAACTAATAACCATACATTTTCTAGTGTCTAATATTTGTCTGTTGTGTCAAAATAATTGTATGAAAATATTATAAGTAGAATTATTTAACATGAAATGGGATCACCTTCCATATTAAGTGATAAAAGTAGAGCTTCTGGTTATCTGCTGAATATATTGACAAGTTTCAATAAGTATCTACTCCCATTATCTTTCCATTCATTTTATCCATTAGAGTTTCTCCAAAAGTATTATTTCACAGGGGAGAGAATAAACGGATTTCAAGTATATTATTTCTAGGTTATAATCATGAATCTGTCCCAATTTTAAGCAGGCCCAGAAAGGGTAAAGCCACTATTAGTTTAGTATGGTTGGTCTGTCTGTCCATTTGTCACATTTAGATTTCAAAAACTAGAAAAGATGTTGAAAATCCCTCATGATATTTTGATGCTAGTAAAGTTTAGATGCAATGGTTGGATTTTATCTTCTAAAAACAAAAAGCAAACCATTTTTTTTTTGTAAATTAAATATGTAAGCTGTTTTTGTTTTCATACAAAAACACCATTTGCAAGCAATTTACCATTAATAGTAAAAATAGTAGAGGCTTTTTTTTATGATACTTACCAAAATAAAGTGAAATATATATTACTAATTAATGTGTTTTCTGATGTACAAGCTACTAACAATCTACCAAATAAGTTAATTTTAGTTATCAAAAAAGAAAGAAGAATTAATTTTGTAATAACATTTTAATAACAAGATGCAATAATCAGTGCACAATGTTTTTAATTACAAGTGCACTCTAATAATTGAGCGTGAAACAACATTTTTTTCCTAAGACAATGAACAAGAAATTTAATTATTCACCAACCCCTTTGTAGGTCAACCATGAATCACATTGGGTAGACCAGGCTCACACTGAACCATATCTACATATTAATCAGTTTATTGAACACTTTTAATATTAGTAATATTAATAACAGTCAGGGGTACAACAATCAAAGAAATACAGTCATGCAGTCATGTCAGCAATGATTTCACCCTGCACTTTTCTATTCTGTATGATGGGTGGATGAATTTTGGTAGTTGATAGTTTGTACTTCATAGCTTCTAAAATACATGTGGAAAATATTGAAGCCGGTCTCTTTAGCTGCATTGTTTACTAAACACACAACAATTGGTGGACTCTTTGAGGGCCACATCTGACTTTGTATACAACACTAACTCTCTTTGTTTTTGGATCATTTAGGCCAGAGCACTTTTTTTTTGTTTGGTATATTTTTCACAAAGTCTAGATAATGCAATGACAATTTGATATTATTCTAATGTAGTGCAGGCATGATTTTTGACTGGTTGGTACTACTTACTGAATCAAGGGTTGTTTGTGTCAGTGAGTAGTATCCAATTATTTCATCCTTTTGTGCTGTCTGTAAAGCTGCCAATATGTCCGCAATGAAACATGAGTGCTTAGGTACATGGAGCTCTACACTACTGTGATGGTTGGCCTACAATAGAATAAGATTTGCAAACAAGTTAAATATATCAAACTTCCATTTTAATTATAAGCTTTCAATTTGAGTCACAGGTAAGATAGCTTTATAGGTTCAAAGAAATGAAAATTTGGTTTTACTACATTAGTCTGCTTTAGCAATACTACTATATGATAATAATAACAATAAAAATGCAAACAAATGCACAAGTTTCCAAGAGAAAAGCACAATACCTTGATAATTGTTCCTGGAAATCTAGTAACAAAATCACTGACAATGTCTTTCAAATTACTTTTTCCAGAATGCATTATGACTGTGTAGCCATCCCCAAACCTGTAGATAAGACATTTTAAAAGTTTAGAGGTATACACAAATTACTTATAAAAAAAAATCAAATTAAGGAATTTAAAGTAGCTTACTTGTATTTCAAGTGCTGTGGACTGCCTATACATTTCATCTGTCCATTCACCATGATGGCTATAACAGAACACAAGGCATCACATTCATCCATACTGAGGAAAGTATTTTTGTTAATAAATATAAAATATTAATTATTATATTCTTCATTGTTTTAGTGTGACACATTTATGACTCAAAGAAGGACCCTTGCCAAAGACAGGCCCAGATGACAGAAAGATAATCCTGAGGATTTGTTTATTAAAAAAGGCAAAATTTGCAGGTTGTAACTGGGTTTGCATGGTCATTTAAAACCCTGCACATGTGCTTAATCTTCAGAATCAAAGACAATACCTATAATTATTGTGCATATTCCTAGGTTATTAATTGTTAGATCAAAATAAAAAAATAAAATTATTGTAATAACACAACTGTCTATCCTTTCTATAACTCTTGCATTACCTAACATTTGTTTAATTTGTCCCATAAGACTGTTAAGTGTTACATATATGTGTATATTAAGAACTTGTCAATGAACTGAGATATGACACACATAGCTGTGTAGAAGATCTGTTGTTTTTTTTAAGCGACACCTTTAACCCTTAAAACATGTGTGGAAGTTTAGCCTCTAAACATCAGAATTGTAATTCCATTTTGCATGCACTCATTGTAAAACAGCTCAGCACTTTAAGGGTTAAGGTTTCAAATTGAAGCATGCTTTTGATTTTGGGTGACAGAAAGATTCTCATATGGTACTTGCATGATTGTAACCTAATAGTATTTTGTGTTGATAAAGTGAATTATTGATTATTTCATCAGATGATGATTTCATCTTCTTGGACCTGAATAGTGAAGGGAATGAATGTAAAGGTGTGGCTCAACACATAAAGGTCTGAAGATTGGTGAGTTAGTAGGAACAGTAATACAAAAAATTATTAAAATCAATAATGAAATTATATTTGTTTTATACTAGTGCATTTCACAAAAATATTCAAAAATACCAAATAACTAAAGAGTTATATACATGTAATACATGTTAAACTTTCAAATATTTCAAAGTTAGGGCTAAAGTTGCTTTTTTTTAACTAATAATTTTCAAGGGAATTAAAGAGTTTTTAAAAATTCCTTGCTTAAAAAGGTTTAAAAAATAAGTTCTACCTGTGAGATGTTAGAATGACTGATTGACCATTTCTTTTAGCTCTAGCAAGACATTTCCAAGCAAGCCTTCTAGTGGCAGCATCCATACCAGTAGTTGGTTCATCCTGTGCACACATAAAAAAAAAAATAAGCTGTATAATTACTCAACAGTTAAGTTAAACACTGCATAGCATTAGCAACTAAGCCTTGAAAATGAGCATCAGCTTTGTAAACTAAATACTGACCAAAAATAAAATGGATGGATTTCCCAGTAGAGCTATAGCTAGTGATAGCTTACGCTTTGTGCCACCACTATAGGTATGGACAGCATTATTTTTGTATTGAGTCAAGGCAAGTTGCTCTAGCAGATCTGGCACAAGCTGAAATATTAGGACATTCTTTTGAAAATGGATTCAATAAATTACTTGGTTGACAGTTAATTTATAAAGTAGCTCAAAACATGTAAGAAGCAGTTGTGTTTCTTAGATATATGACCATCAATCACTCACTATTTTAGTTTGTTCCATATTAAAACCACGAAGACGAGCATGAAAGTAAAGCATTTCTTCTGCTGTCAAGTATTCATCAAGTCCTCCTTCTTGTGGGCAATAACCAACATTTTGTCCAAAATTTCCCTCTCTTTGGGTCAGGCTAAAAAGTAAAAAAACAAACAAAATTAAATTAACACAGAAATGGAAAATATATATATATATAGGAAAATAAATTATTTCAAATCTAGCTCATAACATGAATTAACATTGAGATAACAAATCTTAGTATTCAAGTGTTTTTCTTATATTATATAATATAATATATAATATATTCTGTCAAATAACTGGTTTTCCTGGCTGGCTCAGGCAACCCATTCTATGGTCTAATAGCCGTAGGGAAGAAGGAGCATTTGTACAAATTTGTCCTAGCATGTGGACATTGTTATTAATAACCCTGTTATTAAATAATCATTATTGAAAATATAAACTATGATATAAAGAGTGCAACTTGAAAATCATGTTTCACCTTCTTCCTTTAATTGTAACTGTTCCACTTTCTGCTCTTAAGTCTCCAGTAAGCATTCTGAATGTAGTAGTTTTCCCAGCTCCATTAACACCAAGAAGCCCAAAACACTGTTAACACATTTTATCATGACTTTAGAAACATTTTCTCATTACTACTATTGAATTACACTATAACTCGCACAAACAATACATAAATAAATTTAAAATTTTGATTTCCTCATGGAACATAGGGCCTCAGTAAAAACATGCCACTCTCCATGGTCTCTTGCTAGTTTTTTTAGGGCTTCCCAGCTCTTTCCTGTCCTCTCTGCTTCATCTAATATGGTTCTTTTTGGTCTTCCTCTACATCTTGTTCCCTGGAGGTTCCACTCTGTCTAGCTCTCAAATTAATATGATGCTTACTTTTAACATTTATATAAACAATTCATGAACCTTTTCAAAATTTTGATTTTGTCTCATGAACTTTTTCAAAAAGACTGATTTTGTCTTAAATGTTTTGATTTTTGGTTTAAATATTAAGAATATTTAACTATTTAATCTTTAATTGATACAAAACCTATATACAATGAATCATTAATTGAAATGTGGCTTGATTGGCATAAACTGCTTGGCTACCTAATAAGGGGAGCTTGAGTTAGAATCTATACTCTAGCTGAGTAGATTTTGATGAGCAACTAAAGGCTAAAAACCTTCCCGCGAGATACACACTAACCTGTCTACAAAAAAGATTGTACCAAAGCACACTAAGATGTGGTATAAAATTTTTTAAAATATTAAATCTGAAGTTTCATACACAAGAAATTAATACTTTACAGAGATCAGAAAGTTAACATAGAACCCCTTAGGAAGCACATTAACTGGCATTTATATTTTTTTAATGGCAAAAATCTCTTTTTACAAAAAAAATAATGGCATAACTATGCACAAATAGCTTTAGATTTAAACACCTTGTCCATAAACCTTTTAAAAAAACTTATCAAATAAAATGCCACACAATATTTCATTTCATCAATTTAAAAAAAAAATTTCCTTATTAAATCCTACATATAGTGGGCTAACTAAGCTACATTATAAATAATCTCAATATTAATGTATGTTACCTTTCCCTCTGGAACTCCAAAACTAATGTGATTGACAGCCATAAAGTCTTTCCCATTTCTTCTATAGACCTAATAGAATGACAATGACAAAATAAACTGGGTGCATGCTCTTAACTGGTATGATAAAAAAAAGTACTTATATAAAAGTGAAGTTTCACTGAAAGACCTAGTGGTGCAATGAGAAAATAATTTTACATTAAAGTAATTGTAAAACCAAAGATTAATGAGGGTGCCATATAGAAAACACAATAACCAACCAATTTTACTTTATAATATGTCAGTTATAAGACTTGAGTCATATTCTAACCAGCTTTTACAAGTGTGGTGGGTTTGGCACAGAATTGAATAAATGATGAAGACAAGGTGTAGGCTGATTTCAACCTTTGATTACAGGCAAAAAAAAACTGCATCCATCCAAGAACACAATGAAACTGTACACAATGACTACAAAATATGGCTTCAAGGGGTAGATGCGAACCCAGGTTTCAGCTAAGGATGCCAGCAGAAAGGGACAGTGGCCATATTCTTGCTTTCTTTTAAATCTGTTGATTTGGCAGCCTTTCCAGTCAAGTTTGGAAACTCAGTACATTTTATCCTCCCCGCTACACAAGGAAAATTTCACATTAAAAAAACAATCCCTTTAGAGGCATATTGTATTTTGTATGCCCATGCTTCTATTCTTCAATCAATAGAAATACTTGCATTAAAATTACGACTTAGATAAAAAAACAACAACAGATATACAAGATAAAACAAATAATGATTTTTCCTATTTTGTACCTGCCCAAGGATAGAAGAATTGGGATGTGTTTTCCTTGTTAAATAATACTTACAATAAAAGAAACAATGATACTTCATTCTACACTCACTTTAGAGAGGTCACTGACTATCAACAAATCATTGGCAGAACCACTGAGAATTCTCTCCTTCTCTCTCTTAACATCTTCATCTTCTTGGCTTAAATTATCTCTTGATGGTATACTAAAGGTGATCACAAAAGAAATAACATAAAATAGACCTATGAGTCATGTAATACAAATAGTATTAATACAAATAATTAATAATACAAATTAATACATTAATACAAATTAGTATTTTATTGGGCTAATGATATTACTTTAAGAAAATGCCCTATATTTTATATAGGCTTTTAAACAAATATTACATATAGTTATAAAATAATAAAATAAATATTTCAAAATTAATTTTTTAAAAATAATAAATTCTCAAATTTAATACATTATAAATAGAAACAACTAGTCTACAGAGCATTGCATTACCAAGAACTAGAATATAAGAAAGCTTTCTGAAAATTTGACATTATAACCAACCTTAGTTTTGGGCTTTTTAAAGCATCTAAACAAATATTTAAAATGAAGAAAATGAAGCCTTCAATAGCCAGAGCAAGTAACTTCCATCCCAAAATGTCAGCTGAGAATGGAGATTCATATTTGACATCATTATACCTTTGGAAGAAAAAGAATACTTATAAAAGTTCATAAATTACAGTAAAATATGTTATATAGGCCCTACCATTGCTAATTCTCATGTAACAGTTCTTACTTGCATTGTAAAAGAAAAAATAAATAGAAAACGATGGTACATAATGTTTATACCTGATAATGAGTTTGTAGGCATATGTATTTGCTGTCATGTCAATAAGACCTTGACCTAGTGCATATTGTGGGAAGATGAGGAAGATATACTTGCACCAATCATAGAGAACTCTTGCAGTCTACAAAAGATGGTGAGAAATAGTAAATATTGATTTTACATTGAAAGTTGATACTAGGATTGTATGTTCCCCCTACAAATATACAAAATATATATGCTGGTTACAATAGTCTGATATGGTTTGTATCAAATCATGTCTACTACTTTTAGTCTGAAAAGTAAATATAAGAATATCCAAAATAAAGTCTTTGATCATTTTTGTTGGTGCATGATAGAATAAACAGAATTTAAATAAATAAATGACAAACTTACAGAAATATCTCTGTACAGTAACATTATAAAGAGAGATATTATTGTTACTGTTACAAGAAATACATTGATACACAATGTCACAAGATATGCAGTACTTCCTTTGGTAAAAAAACGACTCAGGCAATACAGGCAAGGGATATTGGCCCAACTGAAAAAAAAAAAAGCCATAATTACTATTATATTGAGACATAAAAACTGTTGCTTAGTCTTTATGTGTCTTTGTATCACACATAAAATATAACTTATGTTTACTGGGTATCTTAAATATCATTATTCTTAACTTTACTGGGTCTCTGGTAACATAAGGGAAATAAACTTTTGGTGAATTTTCAATTCGCTAGATGTAAATATAGAAGTGTACAATACTATTTAAAAGGGTGTTGAGCTTAAACTGTGAGGATAGATTGTGATGAAATAGTGTATTTTTTTCCATGCAAGTCTACATTAACATTATTCTATTAGTAAGACCATTGGCAACAAACAACCCCACTTGAAAATTCATGTAAAACATTCTTAACAAAAAAAAAGACTTTTAACATTTACAATCACATAGATGAAACAAGACACTGATCACAAAAAACAAACATAAGGACTCTTTTGTTCCCTTGGAAATTAAATCACTGAATAAAATCCAACTTTTTGATGTAAACTTCACATATATTTTGTCATACTGTTTTTTTTATATCCAATGCACATTAGTAAGACACATTTCTTTTTTAAGAATAAAAAAGATTTATTTAATATTATCAGAGCAGTGGACACCAGGTGGGAAGAGATTTCAGACATTGCCAGTGACAGATCTTTAAGAAGACAGCTTGCCACCTGGATGGCTGCCTGGTCGTGCGGTTTGCGTGCTGGACTGTCGTTCGGATTTATCGACGGTCGAGGGTTCAAACCCTGCCCGCTCCCATCCCCCGTCGTCCTGCGGGAGGTTTGGACTAGGAAGTAAACTATCTTCAACTCTGAAGGAACATCCGAAACATGTAAAACATGACATCCCGAATGGCAAGGGAGGATCTAAGTAAATTATTATTACTATTATTATTAACATTAAAAATGAGAATGTCTGATACATATTTAACATATAACATAGCAGGAACAAGACATGAACTTACCCATACAGCAGCACAATTAGAACAAAACCTGACAAGTTATCCTCAATATAAAAGGAGTCTGCCTTTAAGATCAACACAAGTGCAACTGCTAGTCCAAGGGTAAAACAGTAGATCAGCTAGAGGAGATAGAAACAATGTAGGTCAGTTAGAAGCACCACGAATAGTATAAGCCCATTAGGTTACATGGGAGAAATTGACGGGATCTATGGGGCAGATGATGTCAAGCTCATCCATTTCTGTGGTTGATGGTTAATGGGGTGTCACTACTTTTCCTATGTATGTCACCTATTAGAATTTATCAGATGGATGAAAAAGAAACAGACTATTTCATGCAGTACAGTTTTCAAGCTTTTATTTCAAATAAGTTTTTCGATCTTTTTATGATAGAAGAAGGAGATACCTTCTTTAATAAAAATTTACAAATTCAAAATTGTTTCTGTTTTTTTTCAGACTCTTTATAATTATTTGAATGAATAAAGGGATAATACAACAAATAGGCTCATAATTCTTAGCTCAAATGTACAACCTTTATATTTCTTGACTTTTATTACAACCTAATGATTAATCAGTCTCAATTTGAAGAGAAAGAAGGTGTAAAAATTACCATATCCCAAAATAAGGCTACAGCCCAATAGGTGATAACTCCAATGCCACTTATGTTCTGGAGTTGTCTTTCTTTCATTACCTTCTCATTGATGATGTAGAGGATAAAACTACAAGGGATAAAGCTGAATGCTAGGACAACAACAATAGACAAACCACCATCAACAGCATCTCCTTGTCTGTAATAAAAGCAAATGATAAAAGTAAAAAAAAAATGATTTCTATAA
This sequence comes from Biomphalaria glabrata, assembly GCF_947242115.1. Taxonomy (NCBI): domain Eukaryota; kingdom Metazoa; phylum Mollusca; class Gastropoda; family Planorbidae; genus Biomphalaria; species Biomphalaria glabrata. Next base: position 55,916,847 of record NC_074712.1, on the reverse strand, counting down.
TAATAAAACCTAGATCTAAGTGTAGCCAAGTTTGAGACAGTTAACAAAACACTGATACATACATATATTAAACATAAATGAATGACAGCACCAGGGACCAAGTTTTTAAGAGAGAAAGTAGTGAATTAAAATGCTACGAAAATAAGGGCATGTGCCGACCGAGGCTCGAACCTGTGACACTGGATTCGACACCACCGCCTAGCGATAATGCACCAAGCGAAACTAGCCTCTAGACCATCGGAATGTCCAAAAAACATTCTTCTGATCCAGAGTCATTTCGCCCGTATGCAAATTACCACCCCAGTGGTCAAAGGTCACAAGCTCCAGCTAGCCCCTCCCCCACCCTCGCAGCATCCGTTCACTAACAACTTCGATAGAGCCGACACAGACAGCCGTTAGGCATGTATTAGACAAACGATGGCTCTATCTAATTGTTTATCTCTCACAAAGACAAGTGGACAACATAAACACATTACATATAGAAGCTTCAGTGGGTACGAGCAATAATGCTGTAAACGTAAATGTAAACATAGAGTTGAAGCTAGGTGCTGAAACAAATGATACATACATATATTAAACATAAATGAATGACAGCACCAGGGACCAAGTTTTTAAGAGAGAAAGTAGTGAATTAAAATGCTACGAAAATAAGGGCATGTGCCGACCGAGGCTCGAACCTGTGACACTGGATTCGACACCACCGCCTAGCGATAATGCACCAAGCGAAACTAGCCTCTAGACCATCGGAATGTCCAAAAAACATTCTTCTGATCCAGAGTCATTTCGCCCGTATGCAAATTACCACCCCAGTGGTCAAAGGTCACAAGCTCCAGCTAGCCCCTCCCCCACCCTCGCAGCATCCGTTCACTAACAACTTCGATAGAGCCGACACAGACAGCCGTTAGGCATGTATTAGACAAACGATGGCTCTATCTAATTGTTTATCTCTCACAAAGACAAGTGGACAACATAAACACATTACATATAGAAGCTTCAGTGGGTACGAGCAATAATGCTGTAAACGTAAATGTAAACATAGAGTTGAAGCTAGGTGCTGAAACAAATGATACATACATATATTAAACATAAATGAATGACAGCACCAGGGACCAAGTTTTTAAGAGAGAAAGTAGTGAATTAAAATGCTACGAAAATAAGGGCATGTGCCGACCGAGGCTCGAACCTGTGACACTGGATTCGACACCACCGCCTAGCGATAATGCACCAAGCGAAACTAGCCTCTAGACCATCGGAATGTCCAAAAAACATTCTTCTGATCCAGAGTCATTTCGCCCGTATGCAAATTACCACCCCAGTGGTCAAAGGTCACAAGCTCCAGCTAGCCCCTCCCCCACCCTCGCAGCATCCGTTCACTAACAACTTCGATAGAGCCGACACAGACAGCCGTTAGGCATGTATTAGACAAACGATGGCTCTATCTAATTGTTTATCTCTCACAAAGACAAGTGGACAACATAAACACATTACATATAGAAGCTTCAGTGGGTACGAGCAATAATGCTGTAAACGTAAATGTAAACATAGAGTTGAAGCTAGGTGCTGAAACAAATGATACATACATATATTAAACATAAATGAATGACAGCACCAGGGACCAAGTTTTTAAGAGAGAAAGTAGTGAATTAAAATGCTACGAAAATAAGGGCATGTGCCGACCGAGGCTCGAACCTGTGACACTGGATTCGACACCACCGCCTAGCGATAATGCACCAAGCGAAACTAGCCTCTAGACCATCGGAATGTCCAAAAAACATTCTTCTGATCCAGAGTCATTTCGCCCGTATGCAAATTACCACCCCAGTGGTCAAAGGTCACAAGCTCCAGCTAGCCCCTCCCCCACCCTCGCAGCATCCGTTCACTAACAACTTCGATAGAGCCGACACAGACAGCCGTTAGGCATGTATTAGACAAACGATGGCTCTATCTAATTGTTTATCTCTCACAAAGACAAGTGGACAACATAAACACATTACATATAGAAGCTTCAGTGGGTACGAGCAATAATGCTGTAAACGTAAATGTAAACATAGAGTTGAAGCTAGGTGCTGAAACAAATGATACATACATATATTAAACATAAATGAATGACAGCACCAGGGACCAAGTTTTTAAGAGAGAAAGTAGTGAATTAAAATGCTACGAAAATAAGGGCATGTGCCGACCGAGGCTCGAACCTGTGACACTGGATTCGACACCACCGCCTAGCGATAATGCACCAAGCGAAACTAGCCTCTAGACCATCGGAATGTCCAAAAAAACATTCTTCTGATCCAGAGTCATTTCGCCCGTATGCAAATTACCACCCCAGTGGTCAAAGGTCACAAGCTCCAGCTAGCCCCTCCCCCACCCTCGCAGCATCCGTTCACTAACAACTTCGATAGAGCCGACACAGACAGCCGTTAGGCATGTATTAGACAAACGATGGCTCTATCTAATTGTTTATCTCTCACAAAGACAAGTGGACAACATAAACACATTACATATAGAAGCTTCAGTGGGTACGAGCAATAATGCTGTAAACGTAAATGTAAACATAGAGTTGAAGCTAGGTGCTGAAACAAATGATACATACATATATTAAACATAAATGAATGACAGCACCAGGGACCAAGTTTTTAAGAGAGAAAGTAGTGAATTAAAATGCTACGAAAATAAGGGCATGTGCCGACCGAGGCTCGAACCTGTGACACTGGATTCGACACCACCGCCTAGCGATAATGCACCAAGCGAAACTAGCCTCTAGACCATCGGAATGTCCAAAAAACATTCTTCTGATCCAGAGTCATTTCGCCCGTATGCAAATTACCACCCCAGTGGTCAAAGGTCACAAGCTCCAGCTAGCCCCTCCCCCACCCTCGCAGCATCCGTTCACTAACAACTTCGATAGAGCCGACACAGACAGCCGTTAGGCATGTATTAGACAAACGATGGCTCTATCTAATTGTTTATCTCTCACAAAGACAAGTGGACAACATAAACACATTACATATAGAAGCTTCAGTGGGTACGAGCAATAATGCTGTAAACGTAAATGTAAACATAGAGTTGAAGCTAGGTGCTGAAACAAATGATACATACATATATTAAACATAAATGAATGACAGCACCAGGGACCAAGTTTTTAAGAGAGAAAGTAGTGAATTAAAATGCTACGAAAATAAGGGCATGTGCCGACCGAGGCTCGAACCTGTGACACTGGATTCGACACCACCGCCTAGCGATAATGCACCAAGCGAAACTAGCCTCTAGACCATCGGAATGTCCAAAAAACATTCTTCTGATCCAGAGTCATTTCGCCCGTATGCAAATTACCACCCCAGTGGTCAAAGGTCACAAGCTCCAGCTAGCCCCTCCCCCACCCTCGCAGCATCCGTTCACTAACAACTTCGATAGAGCCGACACAGACAGCCGTTAGGCATGTATTAGACAAACGATGGCTCTATCTAATTGTTTATCTCTCACAAAGACAAGTGGACAACATAAACACATTACATATAGAAGCTTCAGTGGGTACGAGCAATAATGCTGTAAACGTAAATGTAAACATAGAGTTGAAGCTAGGTGCTGAAACAAATGATACATACATATATTAAACATAAATGAATGACAGCACCAGGGACCAAGTTTTTAAGAGAGAAAGTAGTGAATTAAAATGCTACGAAAATAAGGGCATGTGCCGACCGAGGCTCGAACCTGTGACACTGGATTCGACACCACCGCCTAGCGATAATGCACCAAGCGAAACTAGCCTCTAGACCATCGGAATGTCCAAAAAACATTCTTCTGATCCAGAGTCATTTCGCCCGTATGCAAATTACCACCCCAGTGGTCAAAGGTCACAAGCTCCAGCTAGCCCCTCCCCCACCCTCGCAGCATCCGTTCACTAACAACTTCGATAGAGCCGACACAGACAGCCGTTAGGCATGTATTAGACAAACGATGGCTCTATCTAATTGTTTATCTCTCACAAAGACAAGTGGACAACATAAACACATTACATATAGAAGCTTCAGTGGGTACGAGCAATAATGCTGTAAACGTAAATGTAAACATAGAGTTGAAGCTAGGTGCTGAAACAAATGATACATACATATATTAAACATAAATGAATGACAGCACCAGGGACCAAGTTTTTAAGAGAGAAAGTAGTAGTCGGCTCTATCGAAGTTGTTAGTGAACGGATGCTGCGAGGGTGGGGGAGGGGCTAGCTGGAGCTTGTGACCTTTGACCACTGGGGTGGTAATTTGCATACGGGCGAAATGACTCTGGATCAGAAGAATGTTTTTTGGACATTCCGATGGTCTAGAGGCTAGTTTCGCTTGGTGCATTATCGCTAGGCGGTGGTGTCGAATCCAGTGTCACAGGTTCGAGCCTCGGTCGGCACATGCCCTTATTTTCGTAGCATTTTAATTCACTACTTTCTCTCTTAAAAACTTGGTCCCTGGTGCTGTCATTCATTTATGTTTAATATATGTATGTATCATTTGTTTCAGCACCTAGCTTCAACTCTATGTTTACATTTACGTTTACAGCATTATTGCTCGTACCCACTGAAGCTTCTATATGTAATGTGTTTATGTTGTCCACTTGTCTTTGTGAGAGATAAACAATTAGATAGAGCCATCGTTTGTCTAATACATGCCTAACGGCTGTCTGTGTCGGCTCTATCGAAGTTGTTAGTGAACGGATGCTGCGAGGGTGGGGGAGGGGCTAGCTGGAGCTTGTGACCTTTGACCACTGGGGTGGTAATTTGCATACGGGCGAAATGACTCTGGATCAGAAGAATGTTTTTTGGACATTCCGATGGTCTAGAGGCTAGTTTCGCTTGGTGCATTATCGCTAGGCGGTGGTGTCGAATCCAGTGTCACAGGTTCGAGCCTCGGTCGGCACATGCCCTTATTTTCGTAGCATTTTAATTCACTACTTTCTCTCTTAAAAACTTGGTCCCTGGTGCTGTCATTCATTTATGTTTAATATATGTATGTATCATTTGTTTCAGCACCTAGCTTCAACTCTATGTTAACAAAACACTGCCAGGATTATAGATAATGACCATTTGGTTATAACACAGCTTGCAGAGAATAAAATACACAAATGTCTTTCACATTTTGATGTTTGTATTTCTCTGTACAGTTTACCCTTCTAGCACTGAATTTCTTTTCCGACTGGATGAAATAGAAAAGTTTATCTTCTCTAGTTGAGCAGGCAGAGTAGTAAAAAGCTTGGTTGTGGTAACCAAGATTTTGAGTTTAAATTTTAGTGTCCAGCAGGATTTTCATTCAGGATCTGTGGAATTGCCAAAGTTCTCCTATCCACTTTAATTATTCATATCATTTCTTTCTTTGTTTATCTCTTTTGTGGACCAGAAGGGGGAAAGAGTATTTGGGAGAAGGTTTCTGAGTAAAAGCAATGGAGCACAATGTTTGTTTTGCAGTTAAGGACACTCAGAAAGTTCCTGTCTTTTCAGCTTAACGCATCAATTGGGCACATGCCTTGATAAGTACTTATGCTTCTTGGTTGAGTTCTACACCAGAAGTCAAAGACACATTCTATACTGACCATTTGTCTATTCTCAATTAATCCTCAAATACTGAACAGGATATAATCCTTGGCAATCTCAATTCATTTGTTGAATCTGACAACTCTTATGTGGGAAGCTATATTGGATGGTTTGGTGTCAGAAAACTTAAAGAAAATGGACAATGATTACTCAATGTCTTCTCACTACATTCTCTCTGTGTCACTAGTTCAAGATTAAACCACAGCACAGAATAACATGGCATCTTCACTCCAAACATTGGCACCAACTACATCTAATCATGGTAAGACACATGTGCCTTGAATTAGCCAGGTTTACAAAGCCCTATCACAGTGCAGACAGATCACTCCTTGGTATGTTGTAAGATTAACCTCTTGCCTAAAAATTTTCACCATTCAAGTAGAAAGGGGAAACTCAATCCCATAAAAGTAATATGTGCCATCTTGTTCTCCAGAAGAAGTTGGCAGAATCTTTTGAGCCTGACTACAAAAATGCACATGGAAACACAGCAAAGAACAAGGTTACAAAGACAGTTTAAGTGGAAACACAAACTCAAAATCGGCCCTCAAAGTGGTCCACCCAGGCAGGTAAAAAGGCAGGTTGCAATATTTTCAGAAAGAACATCAGAATGAAATTCTATCAAAGACAAGTGACAGAGAAGAATGGAGAAAGAAGTTTGACAGAACTTGTGTGGTGCCCAGCGGTCCAGCAGACCAAAGGATAGATAAAAGTGAACTTAGATGTGAACCTGGCTTATAATGAATATCTAATTGATCTAATTGTTTTGTAAAGGGTCAATCTCTTATTCAAATCCTCAAGAAAAAAACATTTCCGTAAAAACAAATGTGTTTGGTGTCCGTTTTACACGTGGAGCATGCGATGATATGAAAAACTACTTATTAATTGTTGTTTTAGGGTTAGGGTTAGGGTTAGGGTTAGGGATGATATGATGATATGAAAAACTACTTATTAATTGTTGTTTTAAATTATGTCCAAGTTATATGCATACTAATTATATTTTTTCTCTTTAAAAAAAGAAAACTTTTTTTTTTGGAGTAAATGTAGTAATTAGTATGACAGAACTTATATAACTTAGCAATACAAATGTAATTAAAAAAAATAATTTTTTGACAAAAAATCTAAAACCACTTGCATAAATGTTTTAAATATGGTAAATGGTCATCTCCCCTTCTAAAGAGCCTCCTGTGTTTTCTACTATTAATAGTGAATAGTTGTAAAAGTTGTGTATTTTTATGAAAAAAACTGCTTGCATGAGTGATTTAAAAAATTAGATTTTTCGCTTTCAGAAAAGAAAAAAGTAGCCGTTGCATCAGAACTTTGAATGTTATAAAATATTATGGTGTCATATTTTCACTATCTTTTCTAGTTTACGAGATCTAAACACGATATGGATGGACAGACATTCCACACAAAACTAATAGCATCTTTTCCCCAATGAGGGGCACTAAAATTGGGAACACTTTGAGTCCATCTTACAAAAGACACATAGACATCTTTGGAAGAAAAATTACCGGTACAACTCTTAATCAAATAAACTAACACCTCTCATTAGAGCATAAGGGACCCATGACATAAGATGCAGCCTACTAATCCCAATCTGCTTCCTCTGAAAGATGCTGGAGCAGAAATGTAGAGGACAGCATGGAACTCCTCTGCCAATGAATACTGTTTGGGGCTCAGTGAAAGTATTCAGCTTGCATCCCAAACAGGCAACATCAATGGAAATTAAAAAGGCTGTAGAACCCTCCCAAAATAAGTCAGCACCTCTTAACCCAATAGCTCCTATTTCCAGTTGAAAAAAACCCTTCCAAAGTCCTAAGCAAGGAGGGATAACTCTGTATTTTAAAAAATCCTTAAAAATATGTAATTTGAAAAAATAATCAAATTGAAGATCTAATACATATAAACAAACAAACAACTTTAAAAATAGAACTATATGTCTAGTTTTAAAAAATATATACGTTTAAATACCACTAGAATATAAAAAACTTCAAAAATACTCATTTTCCCACGTGGGGGCTTATACACTGGGGCTATGGGCCTGTTCGTTTGAAAAATTATTTAAAAAATAAAAACCTTCCTGATTTTATTAAAAACAGTATCGGTAATCTCCAAAATGATTTGTAATCAGAAATCTTCTTTTTAAAAAGTTTAAATCAAGTCTATTGTATAGGGGGTTTTAGAAACGTTCTACAACGGTTTAGGACAAAAACAGGAAAATGTTTCCAACTTTAGAAGGAGCTAATGGTTTAAATCATTTAGAGGTGAAAACATCCCAGACAAGAGCAAACAGATGCACACTACTCCAAGCTTAAGAGCTCTACCCAACAACAAGCTCTGTCTCTGCCTCAGCCCTGGATGCTATCACTGAACTACCCACAAGGACCGAGCTAATAAAGCCATAGACAAAATGGCTGCAGGCAAAGCCCCTGGCTGTGGTTATACTTTACAGAGTGCACAATACAGATACAGCTAAGTGTCTAGGCCTTAAAACATTTTTACCAATAATATGTTTTGAAAAATACATAAAAGAAAATAAAGAAACACTGTTTACTTACAAATCAGTTGCAGTTAAGGCAGGTCGACTAAGTCTTAGTGGATGGGTAGCAGCTGTTATACCTGTTTAAATATTAATTAATATTAGATTACCTGTTTAAATATTAGTCAATATTAGTTAAAAGTCTCTGTATGAAGAAGTCAACAAAGTATGAATATTAATCCTGAAGAGAAATGAATGAATGACTTATCCTTCATAAAACATTGTAAAATTGCAGTCTACAGTCATAACAACAGATTAAATTTGACTATCTATAAGTTATAAGATCAATAAAAAAATATATTTCATTATAAAACTTTGACTTTCATTGACATGATATGCTGTGTGTACTTTCAAGTATTATCTAAACACATTAAATGATGAAGAAAGTTGAAACACAATTTCTCACCATATTCTTCCAGATTTTCTCCATCAGGCAACATTGATCTCAAAACCATATTGGACAAAGAATTAAAGTAACATGGCATGGCATGGTATCCTTTGCTACTAAACCATGCATAGGGAGTAACAGAACCATTGTTCCTTGATGCTTCCAAAGACCAACCACCAAATCTGCAAATTTGAGGAAAAAAAATTACTACATAGTTTCTATTTATGTCCTATATCTAATACAAAAAAGTGGAATGTAAGGAGTATGTATGTATGTCCCGCATAGAAATCAAAACCGTTTGACCAATCTTGATCAAACTTGGCAAAAAATCTTAGATCCTTAGATCATGATGGAGACTGTAGTGTATGTTTAAATGTCCCTCCCACAACCGAATGACCCTAATAATTAAAAAACAACATTTATCTCTATTAAAGAATGAAAATATTTTTCACGCCATTATGTAATATTCTAAAGAAGGAAAGCTCAACTCACCTTTTACCCATATACTCCTTGAAGGTCATCATTAAATATGGGGGAAGCTTAAAGTCAAAGCCAAAGGAATTGATGTTCAGAATGTAATTATCAGCCTGTATGTGTTTCTCATTGATGGTGTAGACAAAAGGCAAGTCAAGGAGAACCTGGTTAGCATCAACACATTGGGGCACGTAAAGCTTCTGGGAGTGGTTGTACCATGAGCTGTTGCCCACACACACTGGATTTCTGGTCAAAACAAGATTTCATATAGGAGTTGACAATTAACTCAGTAATTAGATTCAAACAAAATATAAGTAACTCAAAATAATCAAGATGATATATTAAACAAAAGATTTAATACCGATTGAAAGTAAACTGAAAATGATTAAATAAATTAATAAGAGCAGTTAAGGTATACCTCTGCTGTCCTTTCATACAAGCAGTTCCAAAACCTATATTACTGTTGACCATGGTCTCAAAATATTTTCTGGACATTTCATTGCCAGCTGAGTCTCTGCAATGTCAGATGGCAAACAATGACTACATATAGTAAAATGAATGAAATTAATACTTACATTTTATTTACTAAAAAAAATGTCTTTTTTAACTAAAAATGCCATTTAATCATCATTTGAGTGTATAGCTATAACCTACTTAAAGAACGAATACGATTTTGGTCCATAAGTTGAAGGATCCAATACTAATGTAGGTGGATTCTGATCAGCATATCTCACAGAGGCCATGCCAATAGCCACTAAGAAAAATAAAAGTGGTAGAAGAATTGCTGATAGAATTATCCGCCAGTTTCGTCTGTAATGATGGAAACGCTTGAGTAACAGGGCAATGACTTGAGCCAGTAGTAATGATAATCCTTGTTTCCTGACATGTGCAAAATATGAAGTAAGGGAATTGTCTGAAATAAAGTGTAAAGAGGTCAAGTTAAACCTCTACTACATTATACAATCTTATTAAGGATTACAATTATTACAAAAAATCTATTATTTTATTATTTTTATCCTGCTCTGGCTGAATTAAAAAAACAGAGGTGGAAGGGTAGTTTGAGTGCTGGGACAAGTCCCAAAAAGCCAGTGGAGTCTGGGAGCGCATGAGGCGCCCTGACAGCACTTCTCAGTGGTGGAGGCTGTCCAGGCCTGAGCAAGCTATTATAGCACAGTGCAGGCAGGCCACTGTCCTGATGGCTCATATTTCTCATGGCTATTGCCAAATTTTGATTCATGGTGCCCCCACTGTGGGGAAGAAAAGAAAACCATGTCTCATATTCTGTTTGACAGCCCCAGACTTGCTGATCTCCGCCTAGACAGGTCTGGGAAACCAAAAATTCTCGACCTGTATAGTGATGTGTATGCACTACGCAAGACAACAGGGTTTCTGTCCAGGGCTTTTGCATGAGAGGATTTAAGCCTCTCAAGCCCTTACTCAAATGGAGTTTGATGATGATGATGATTATTTTATCCCATGTGTTAAAATTATAAATAATCATTTATTCTCACACTGGTAGATGTGGCAAAGAAAAGAAAAAAGTTGAGGTAAAGTTGAACCAGGAGGAGCCTATATAAAAATATTTAGAAACAATTTTTTCTGATATATTTTTAGTTGGTGTCAAATTTAAATGTTAGTACTGAACTGCATAATAATCTCTAGATTATTTTTCATCTTATAAAAAATAAGTAGACAAGTAGATCTAGCCACAACCTACCAGAACCTGTTTCTGAATGTTCATGTTCTTCAGTACTTGACGAGGCAGCACTAGCACCAGAGTCTACATATAGTCTAGATTGATCTATACTGTCCTCCACAGTATCATCAACAGATTTAGTCAGCTTGAGAAACACCTAGACATGTGAAATAAAACATCAAATATTGACCATGTATAACTATGTAAGATGATTGCTTTAGTCTGAAACATAAAGGAAAGACCATGCATGACTACATAAAGTGAGTGCTATAATCTAGTTACTTTGCTCTAGACATTTTAACTATTAAGTTAAAGGAAATCAATGAGAAACAGTGATAGCATGAAGGTTGTCAAAGTTGCCTAGAATATTGTTTCAAACAAAGTCCACATTGAAAATTGAAGAATATTTTGTTGAAACTGACATGACTGAAAAAAATTAATTCATTAAAAATAAAAACATATACATTTCAAATAGGGATTTCAAAAGGAAACAGATTAAGCATTGGATTGTTATGATATAGCTTAAGGCTTTGTGATAACTGATAACTAAGAATATCACTTGGAGCAGTAGGCATATATTCAAATCCTACTTAGAAACGATTTAAGATTTGTGAATATGCATGTGAGCTCTGCAATCTACAATTAAAGTTTCATCAGGAACAACATTTCTATATTTGTTTGTACAGTTTCTGCTAGAGCAAAAAGTCACTGCTAGCTGTAACTAAATCATCTTATTTATTTTAAAAAATGTTTTGGAATGTCCTTCAGAATTGAAGATTGTTACATCCTACACCTAAACCTCCCACTGTGGCAGTTGACCTCTGGGTGACAGAGTGCATATTTTTACTTTTTAGGCACTACTAATCAGAAAATCTTTTTTTTTTTTTTTGGGGGGGGGGGGGATCCAGATGGTCTGGTGGTTTATTCACTTGGAGCTGCTTTGCCGCAAGGTGGAGATGTCAAATTGGAGGGTCAATGGTTCATGCCCTGGTCAGTACTGTCCCTTATTTTGCTATATTTAATTCACCATTTTCATTCATTAAAAAATGTGTTCCCTAGTCCTGCCTTTATATCTGGAATATGTAAGTATCATTCATTGGTTCAGCACTTAGTTTCATGTTTGTATTGACTTTGAAAATAGACTTTGCATTTTTTATTTGCTTTTCATTGAAAGTAATTAAAGTAACTTATCAAAAGCAAATACTTATTGGGTATAGTGTAAAACAATCATCTCGTCATATTTCGGTCCATTTATTTTGATTGTTGCTTATTGTATAGCAATATTTCACTCAATGCATTAGATAAAAGGACATTAAGAAAATCATTATTATCTCTGATGAAGACAAGTTTAAATTTGTAAGGTAAGTTAGCTTTGCTTTTAATGTCCTCTCCTTCAGAAGAACACACTCAGGTTCCAGCCTGCAGAGGCGGCATTTGGGGCAACCGCTCCAGGCTCCCTTACATGAGGGGGAGCCCATAATTGGGAGATTCTGTTGTCACTATATGCCTATCATGCAAATATGCTGGGCCTCTGCCTTTAAAGACTGCAATACGCTGTGCAGAAATTTCTTCTTAATTTGAAGAGGGATTCTAAAAATATATTTTTATCTGGTTAAAGGCCATTTAATTTAGATGAGAATAAGAACAACTCTAACTTAACCAAGTGACCAATTAAGTGATCATAGGTACCTGCATAAAGCATTAAGTACATAAGTATAAGTACAAAAAAAAAAGGTATTACGTCCAGCATTAGAGAGGGGCAAGCCCAGAAGCATTGTGGTATGGCATATATAGCCTATACTTGAGAATCCTGTCTGCCCCACATATGACACTCACCCAGGAGCCTGCGTAAATCTAAAACCTCCTCTGCAGCCTGTTTAAGAGTATACTAGAATTTTACTTAAGTTAGCCCATGTCCCTTGGAGAAGAGAAGAGCTCCTTTAATAAAGAATGATGTCATGAAAGGTTCACCTCAATAAAGTCATGTATTGATTTTCAACAGCCCAGCAAGAATTTTTAATGTTAAAGAAACTCAATAGTTGTAGCCAGTAAAGGCTCAAAACATAAAAACAACATCAACATAGCAAGACCAAGACTCATATTAACTTAGGAGAAACACAAGTTTGTAACAATCATAATTTAGATTTAGGTTTAAATGATATGAAAGCTTGAGTACCTCTTCTAATGAAGTATCAGACAACCCATAAGTGTTGATTTTTAAATGGTCCAACGATTGGTCAAGTTGCCTGAAGAATTGGTCAAAAGGTACAGTTAGTTCCTTTGGGTCTTTGGGAAGGTGAAATGTAAGATCTGTACCAACATGTTCCACCAGTGCTGCTTTGGGGCATAAAGACTGAACAAAACTTGTTATAGTGGAGTTCATAATTCTTGAGTCTGAAAAAAAGTAAATTCCATTAAAAATGTTAATATGTGGCATGAATATCTATTACAAGCTTTAAGATACATGAATTATTATCAATTAAAAGATTAAAAAAACAATTGAAAATGGAAAAAAAAGACAATTTAACTAAACTACTCTAGTCTTGAATTTAAATAACTTACTCATATTATTTGAGTCTTTATTGTCATTAACATGTGTCTGGTATTAATAATAATAGAAAAAAAAATGGATCAAGACAATCATTAAAGATACAAATATTTTATAAAGTGAAATAAAAAAAATGATTATAAAAAAAAATGTGTTGAAAAGAAAGTAAATTATTTTCAACATTAATTTTTTGTACCTTTATAATTAATTTTTACTTTTCTAAAATTATAGTCATAATAAATACAATTTCAATGACTTTTAATAACGATAATCCATTTGATATAGTTTTACTTCAACTATTCATTAGTAAAAGTAATTTTATGAAACAAATAAACAAATACAATGTCTATACTAATTAATTTTCACTTCAGCACTGCAAAAGTATGAAAAAGCCAAAAGTACTTACCGGGCTGTTATGCTCTTGTTTGATGAGAGTTAAACGATAACTTCCCCCTACAGACCATTTGATGAAAGAAGGTGAACCATAACATATAAGATTTCCTTGATGTAACACAGCTATTCTATCACTCAGAAAATCTGCTTCATCAAGATGATGTGTTGTCAACAAAATTGTGCGACCTTTTAAAAAAAAACTTGGTTAACACTGAATGTATAGACTGCTTGGCTACCTAACAGCTAGGCATTATTTGGTTAACACTGAATGTATAGACTACTTGGCTACATAACAGCTTGGTACTGAATGAAGACTACTTTATATATGTAACCAGACCATAATAGCTCTTCTGCACTACTGAGGACTTTGCAATTTTGATAAATATCTATCATACGATCCAATTAAATATATTAAATATATAAAAGCATTATATACCTGATCTGTTTTTTGTGATTAAATTCCATATTTGTTTCCTAGCATAAGGATCTACACCACTTGTTGGTTCATCCAAAATAATGGTTTTTGAGCCCCCAACAAAGGCCAGAGCTACACAGAGACGACGCTTCATGCCAAAAGATAAATCTTTGACTGGAACATTTCTAGCATGCCAGAGGTCTACATCTTTCAGCAATCTTTTGTAAGAAAAAAAAAATTCCTTGATATTAGAAATTGAAGCACATCAATATATTGTTAGAAAAATTTGATTGCAAACGTCTTAAAAATGTAATTACTTAATTATTTTCATCCCAATTAGTAGCATTTAGATTTGATCTCACCTTGAGATTTCAGTGTCAGCTTGTTGTCTGCTCTTGCCACTTTTAATAATAAAATAGAACTTCATATGATCTGTTACTGTCATGCTAAACAAAAAAAAGAAATTGTGAGAATCAGTTGTAAAGTTATTTAATGAAACAATTAAGCAAACTAAAATATGTTTTTCTTCATCAAAGAAAAGAATGTCAAAGAAAAGACAACAAATAAATACATGAGATGAACAGAGTAAAACTCACTAATTAAACAAAGCATTGTGCTGAGGGCATATTCCCAAAAAATTATACATAGCTCCTGGTTCAAGGCCATAGATGCCAACTTTACCAGAAGATGGTGGCAATAAACCACAGATTATTTTTCTGAAAAAAATAAACAAAGCTAACTTCAATTACAATGTTTGTAAATAATTTATAGACTAATTAGTTCACCATAATTATAGTTAAAGCTCTAGTGTGGTGTATTCTTTAAATCAAGAGTTAGTAGGTAGTAAATAATGAGCTCAAAATAAATATAGCCAAAAGTGTTCAGAACTCTCTAACTCAATTGTTAATAGTTACATTAACTCTCTAACTGAAATGTTAATAGTTGCATAAACTCTCTAACTCAAATGTTAATAGTTGCATACATTGTTGTTGTTTTAGCTGCTCCATTGGGTCCAAGCAATGTTGTGATTTGATCCTTGTAAAAGCTGACTGACAAGTTTTCCAATGCAACTCTTTTTCTGCTGTACATTTTCCTGATATTTTCAAGGGCTATTCCAACAGTTGCATGACTAGGTGGAGGCTCAAACAGTGGTCCTAGATAACACCAACGCCACAAGATGTTTTAAGACATCATATATTATGTTAAACAAAAATCTAACAAAGAAAATATATTTAAGACCAAAGTAATAATATGACAGTTACATTTTTAATGTATTCATCAATAACTAAGATAATTTATTAGTGAAGACAATACCTGTAGTAACTGGATGTAAATTCAACATATTGTTATTGGGTTTGTTATACATAAACCAGCTTTTCCAATAGGAAAGTTGAAATGGAAAATACCAAGACCTTCCAACACCATATTTTCCTGGCATGTCAAAAACAATAGGAAAGAAATGTTAATCTCATCTTTATTTTACATGTTTTGGATGTTTCTTCTTATTTAAAGATAATTACATCCTTGCCCAAAGCTCCCATAAGATGACTAAGTGTGCAAGCCATGCAAGAAAGGGGCTAGTCATAACTCAGTGTGCAATGCAGGAAAAGAGGGCTGACCAAGTTTAGTAAATCACATTGTGTATGTGTGGGACTTGCTTAATTATTAAACTGAAAAGTCTTGAAGACCTAGGTAAGATATTGAATAAGAAACAAACATAATTTAGAAATATTTTGGAAAAGATCAAACGTTAAGATAGAAGTTTAAAAAGCTTGAAGAAAAATAAACAATCCAGAAAATTCTTTGTGGGGGGACCATATAAAGGGCCTCAGTGTTAAGTATTCTGTGATGGATAATTATTGATCATTTGTATTTTTACTATGATTTATTCATTGTAATAATAATTATTATTCTAATAGCACAAGTGATTTATATTTTACTTTTTGTTCATCTCTGGATCACTTGTTTTATTAAACTGAGTCTGAAAGTAGTAACCTCAAAGAAAATATATTCTACACTGTGTTTCTTCTTCTTTCTTTCAAATAGAACTACTTCCAAAGTCGAGTATGTCAAGTTATTTGGGGAGACTCTCTAAAGCAAGTCATGACATGGTGTTGGGAAGAGTTCAGAGCTGGAACCACTGATTTAGACCTCACGACTAGGCAGTCATACATTTCCAATAACTATAATTGTAAACCAATAATATACATCTAATCTAGTTTAGATGGTTTACCTGGCTTTACATTTCTGACATAAAATCCAACCAGAAAATAGATTCCGCTGTCAATCAACATCATAAAGAAAGACCAGTTGATACTCATATTTTCTTCCAATGCCTGGTCAATATTAGACCACTGAGCACCTTCACCAGTACCCTCAATGTAGCCAAGCCTTAGAAATGCAAAACAGAAGGCAGTTGTGGACACTAGACTCTGTTGTAAAAAAAAAAATTAACATGAATATGTGGCCCCAACAATCCTTTTTGATTTAGCAAGTATGCAAAACACACAAAGATAAACTGTTGCATAGTCTTTCTTTAGTTATTATACACATTATACCATATTTTAATGCAAAAGTAATAAATATTTAAAATGTACATGACTTTATATTCCATTAGTAAATGTAAATGTCTACTTTAGTGCATTACTCTTTTTTTTTTTTTTGTTATTATTATCAAGATAAAACCCTATTTAGTTGAGATATATTAATATGATGTTAAGCAGCTGTGATATAACAAATATTTTAGGTCATATTAAAAAATAAATGGAAAATTTAAAGTGTGTACAAACAATTTTGTGTAGATCTGGGCCTGAAATAATTTATAGCCTATGTCACAAACCCTGGGTCCTGAAATAATTCATAGCCTATGTCACAAACCCTGGGTCCTGAAATAATGTATAGCCTATGTCACAAATCCTGGGTTGTGAAATAATGTATAGCCTATGTCACAAACCCTGGGTCCTGAAATAAACTATAGCCTATGTCACTAACCCTGTTTGTGAATAAATTGAGGCTGACAAAGAGTAGCGTGAGGGGTTTGAGATCCTGGTCAACACCTTATATAGGGGGTACAAGAGGTGTGTAAATTATTTTTGATTCAGAGAAAGAGCGTCAGACTGTGTATAGCTTATATTTGAGAGAGAGATTTTAGTTTTGTGCTGTATAACTACCTTAATATATTTCATGTACATATGTTAAGTTGTTGTACATTATTATTATTAACTATTTAACTAAACGTTTCTTCTTCTTGAAGAGTGTGTTTGTGCTGTGTGGTCAAAGTAGTTCAACCGATATATCTCCCTGTTGGCAAGTGACTGGACTAAGCTTTGGAATAACTTGCCAGTGATCTGACCCAGAGATAATGAGCAGGTAAAAACACCCTAAGCAACACATATAGATGAAATTTGTGGCATCCTAAGTAAATAAACTGTGAAAGGCTGGTCTCAGAAAGAAAAAAATGTACACAAATTAATAAATTGATCTCATCTGAGTCCTTTACATTAAGAAGGGAGGGGGGTCAAGTTACCATTTTTTCTCAAATGATTTTTATCTGCTTCCACAGTGAAAAGCTGCATATGGGTTCGTGTTGTTTGAATGTCAATAAAACAAAATTATTTTAAAAAATTGTTTAAAAATATATATGCATACAATTTATATACTTAGTTTTAAAGACTAAAGTGCATGAATCTAGAAGACCAAAACTAATCACCTACTAACACTTTGAACATTTTTTTATTTTTTCAAATATCCAAATAGTCCAAAGAAAAGTGCAGAGTGACTATGAAGACCCAATGGTGACCTTAATATTTGTTACATCTAAGACATTGTCTCAAAGAAATCTCTAAGTTCTCTTTTACCAGAAGAAAAAGCTTTTGGTTTTTCAGTTTGTTTGCATCTTAATTTACCCAACATAATGGCATGGAGGGTACAATATAAATAATCTTAAAAAAAACAAGGTTACAAAGACAGTTTGTGTAGAAACACAAACTTGAAATCGGCCCCCGAAGTGGTCCACCTAGGCAGGTAAAAAGGCAGGTTTCAATGTTTTCAAAAAGAATATCAGAATGAAATTCTATCAAAGGCAAATGACAGAGAAGAATGGAGAAAGAAGGTTGACAGATCTTGTGAGGTGCCCCAACGGTCCAGCAGTCCAAGGGATAGGTGATAGTGAAGGAGAAGTAAGATTTGAACCTGGCCTAACTGATGTCTTATAATGATTATCTAATTGATCTTAATTGTTTTGTAAAGGGTCAATCTCTTATTCAAAGCCTGTAGAAAAAAAAAAGAATTCCATAGAAACTGTGATTTCCCATTGTATGTTCCATAGTCTGTTGTAATAAACTACTTGCTAATTGTTGTTTTAAATTATGTTCCACTTATATGCATACTAAATTGATTTTTTCTCTTTGTAAAAAAAAGTAAACAATTTTTTGTAAATGTAGTTGTTAGTATGACAGAACTTACTAAACTTGGCAATACAATTATAAAACAAAATATTAAAAAAAAAATTAATGTAAAACTTTTTTTTTTGTTTCCATAAATAAGTTAAAAATTTTGGCAAATAATCATCTCCCTTACTAAGTAGCCTCCCAGGTTTGTTACTATTATTAGTGAATAATTGTAAAAATGGTGTATTTTTATGAAAAAACTGCTTGCATAGTTGATTTGAAAAATTAAATTTTTCGCTTTCAGAATAGAAAAAAGTAGCCATTGCATCAGAACTTTGAATGGTCTAAAATATTATGGTGTCAGATCAGATTTTCACTACCTTTTCTAGTTTATGAGATCTAAACGGGATGGACGGACAGACAGACCACACAAAACTAATAGCGTCTATTCCTCTTTTGGGGGCCGTTAAAAAGGATATGAAGAGAAACTGTTTGTTTTATTATTTTAAAAACAAAAGGGTTTGGTTTCAGAAAAACAAAAGTAGTCGCTATACATATGTGGAGCATACAACAGATGAGGGGGAAATAAGATTTTCAAGAGCACCTTTAGTTTATTAGATCTAAATGTGACATCTATATGTTCAAGTCATTTATATTTACTTAATATTAGTGGGTGATCTTTTATATTAGAGTTTTGTGGACTAATAATAAAAATCACTAGAGATGGTAAAAGATGACATAATAGTAGTAATTATCTTATATAATACAGACGTTACTTCAAAAAAGATTATTACGTCCTACGTACATGCTTCTAGTCATGCATGTTAACCAATGACTTAATTCTGCTAAGTCATTGGTTTTCCTGGCTGGCTCAGGCAACCCATTCCATGCTCTAATACCACTAAGTAAGTAAAAGTAGCATATGTACACATTTATCCTAGTATGTGGAACGAAGATAGTGCCTTTAGCTTTGTGTCTGAGTATTTTATTAGATTTTGTTTTTGTATTTGGGTTCAGTGTTTTATTTATAATTGCTATTTTACTTTTGAGTCCTTCATCCTGATGGCTTTCTAAATTTAGTGATTTTACTAAAGGTGTTCAAATGTGAATATTTGTTTGTTATGAATCTCACTGCTCTATTGTGTGTCTGTTCCAGTTTTTCTTAATGTTTTCTTGAGTTGAGGGATCCCAAACAAAGCATGCATTTTCTATTATTGGCCTAACCAAGGTTAGATAATATTTTAATTTTATGTTCTTATAACATAACTCAGCTAAGTATTAGACCTAAATTCTGAAATCAATAACTGTTTTTCTGCTATTTAGTCTTGGATAAAAACTACTAACAGGTTTGTTAAGGACACATGTATTTAATAAAAACTAATCAATATACCACCAAGATTCTGTGCTCAAATTTCATCACCAGTTCCATTCCAATAACTAAAGTGTAGGGCAGAAAGGTCAACAGAAATGTTATAAGCACAAACAGGATGGCCATGCTGCTATGTGTAAAGAATGCTGACACCATGTATCTGAAAGGTTATTCAAAACAGGATGAATTAACAATATATATATATTTTTATGGGATGGGGTGGTGAATAATAAGTCTTGGTAATTTCAGTAGTTAAATCTGATGACCTAGTATACAATTGTATATCTGGGATCCTTAGTTAGGTCAAGAGAGAACAGAATTTTTCTTGAAAAAAAATAATTTTATTCTTCTTGTAGAAATCATGAAAATATTGAACACATACTATATATCAAGCAATTATACACTTAATAATTCAAATTCAATAATAAGTTTACAAAAGAAGACTTAATATAAAGCTTGCAATTTTTGGACTGAATGTTTGTAAAATGTTTGACATGTTTCGGATGTGCCTTCAGAGTTGAAGATAGTTTACTTTCTAGTCCAAACCTCCCGCAGGTCGACGAGGGATGGGAGCGGGCAGGGTTTGAACCCGAGACCATCGATAAATCTGAACGACAGTCAAGCGCACAAACTGCACGACCAGGCAGCCATCCATGGATTGATTTAGAGTCCCAAAGTAAACATGTCTTCTCTAAATATTTATACTTCTAGTAGCAGAAATGGAAAAAAATGTTTTCATTTGTAATTATCTCCCTTAAATATTTACTCTTCTATGAAGAAACTTGAAACTATTAAAAGCCAATGCATAAAAAAACATTCCAAGTTTACACTTTCCTTTTGACCTTGATGTGTGCACCACATGACAATAAATATATATATATATGTATAAGATATTCGTGAGATATAGCAATGCAGACATTAGTTTAGAATACAAAAATTAAAGATATATATGGTCTCCTTCAGTCGCAAAGCAGTGAATGCCTGGGCTTTAGATGTGGTCGGAACAATGTTGCCCACACATCAGTTTCCTCTCTCCATGCAGGCTCTGTTTTCACTAACAGGAGAAGGGGCAAAGGCGAGTAACTGGCATCTAAACCAGTTAACTTCAGGCAGGAGGGGTTCGTTAGCCATGGCTGGATACCCACCCAGGAGAAGGATGAATTCAAACCTCTGCTGCCTTACAGCTATACCCAATCATGAGAAAGGCTTTGGGAGTCAACCCTGAGGAAAAGTCAGAAGCCAGTGACTCTTAGGCAGTTTGCAGCACCCAGTGCTACACCCTGGCAGAGCCTGCAATACCACTGACTGCAAACTGTATCGGCACTTGCCTTTCCTAAAATACTCTTACAATGTAAGCATTTAGCAATGAATAATAAATAGCAATGCCACTTACACTAATAACACAGAACTGAAGCAGAAAACCAGGACCAACAAGAACAGTATAAACAAATCAGCATGGAAGAACACATTTGTATACTTGAGTATGACAGCTATTAGAAGAGAGTTAATGCTCATAATGACCATTGAGCTAATAAACCAAGCAATGGTGTTGAGTCCTTTCATCATCCCCATCACATGTAGAGTCTGTTAGAGCATAATGATTCACATGGGTTTAACATATAGACATAGTGCATTGGCTTGCCTAAACATTTTTATATATAATTCTCTTCATAGAGTTTGGACACGCAAGGAGTAAAGGAAAGATCACCCTTTTATTTCTACAAGACGGACTAGAGTTACCCTATGAAAAAAAAAAGAGGGGGGGGGGGAGAACAAGCAGTATTCACCCGTCACAAAATAGCAGGGCCAGACTTAACAGTTGTGACCATGAAGTCATGGAAAGAACATTCTTTTTTATTTCTACTCCACATAGTTTTAGTGGCGAAAAAAAGAGGGGGGGGGGAGGAAAACAAGTAATCTACTCCGTATTCACCAGTCACTAAAAAGCAGGGCCGGACTCAACCGTTGTGGGGCCCTATGCAGAACGGGGCCAAGTTTGGGTAGGGATACGGATAATAAGTAAAATTTAAGAGTTTGTATTAGAAAATAAATTTGTCTTTGCATTTTATTCATTCTTTACTACGTACAGAACTACTTTACGAGTCTTGCGTGTAGTGAAGTCATACAGTATATCATAAAAATTTTATTTCGTACATAGGTCACGCTCAATAGCAAAAATACCAAATGTTTAAATCTATTTATGAGAATTGTTGACCTCAAGTAATTCTTCATTAGTTTGAGGCGCGAGAAGCTACATTCACCAGATTTCACAATTACGTGATAATGACGTTTTTTTTTATCGCGCATAGGTTTGGCGTTTTCTATATTGAATGACACCCCAAAATGACAATTTTTATCTATATATTTCAGAAGATTTGTATGTTTTGAAAAGATTTTAATAATTTCCGGAGATTTCCATGACTTTTTATAAAAAAAAACAAAAAAGGAGAAAAAAATAATAAATTTATAATAATAAATTTATATATCTGGGTATTTAAGTTTTTATAACTTGATGTACCTGTGATATTTTTCATCTTATCTAATAATATTCTGAATGTTCTCCAGGCTCTAACATTTTGACTATCTTTTTTTTACATTGCTAACTACATTGTTTTAACATTGTTAACTAACTGTTACCATAACAAAAGTTACAAAAATAAATCCTATAACAAGAAATAAACAGGTATAGAGGAAAATGAGAAGTGCCCCTCAAAAATTAATCCGTGAAACAATGAAATTGATGATTACCTCCTCCTGGCCATCCTCTTTATCATAAACCAAGATGTTAGTCGCTATGGCAAGTAATGCCACAAAGACAACCACCAACATTATAGGTGCAAAATAAGATCCTATTATATGGATTAAGCTGTAATAAAGAGAAAAAACAGAAATCGCTAAAGAAATCATTGAAATATAGTTCTTATGAAAATATTGAAAAAGATCTGCCTTCTTAGGTCACCAAACTTAAGTGTTTTTGGATGTCCCACATTCTAATGTCAGAAAGTGTAAAAAAAAAAAAAAAAAAATGAATATGCCTTTGATACACTACCATGTATGCTACCAAACAGTCATATCAAACATGGAAAAAAAAAATGATGTAAATATTTTTCAAAAGTGTTAAGCAATGTTTGCTAATATATGAAGATCACATTAAAAATGTAGTGACTGTGATACATACCTGTCTAAATGATGACAAGGAAAAGGTATTTGTTTAATATACGTGCCAGGGGTTGTCAAGCGTTCATCTTTGAACAAATCTACAATAGCTGTGTCCAGCATATCTTGAAGGTAGATAAATCCTCGTAGATAGCGAAGATCTTCCAAAAAATTTGATTCAGAATTCATATACTCTATTCTGAAAACGTTGGTGAATAGTTACAAAATCTGTAACTCCAACTAAACTTTATGGGATAATCAACAATAAGGAAAAGATTTAAAGCTTAGACTTTCATGCTTGCCTGATGGCTTGTGAAATTTGTCTTTTAAATATATAACTTAACAGATTTAAATTATATTTTAATTGGTTCAGATGTGTTATTAACTATTCTACAAATTTAAAGTAAAGCTGGGTTATAGTTTTAGGAAGAACAAAAAAAAAGTTATATTGAATTTCTTGTCATTTATATTGGAAGTTATTTAAATATTTCATTATTTAAAAGTATAACATGATCAATTATTGAAAATGATTTGACAGACCAAAAAAGGACAAAGTTTAAAAATAATATAACAAAATAATGAAATCAATTAACAGTAGCCAAAATGCTGACTAGACAGCATAGTTTGAGATGAATACGCTTTGCAGCATTTAAAGATCATTGTGAAAATATTCAGATTAATTAAAGTAAAAAAAATGTATTCAATTTTTAATAGTATAGTTGATCATTTATTTGTGTATACCATTACACAACTTACGGTAACTTAAGATGTCTGGTATTCATAACATTATCAATATCCATTCTGATTTTATAGCCAACATGTTTGGGAACTGATTCTTTGTGAACATCTCTGCGACGTTTATTAGAAGAACTTGTATTATCATCACTCACATTAAAGAACACAATACCTGAGTATTAAAAAAAAATTTTTAAATTCAATTCATATACAATTTTATTAAAATCTAATTAACAATAATAAATGGAGAAATACAAAATTGTTAAGGAACTACCAGCGGAATAAACAATAACAGTAACCTAATTACAATTTGACCAGGTAAATGAAAAAGTTTTGGCACAGCTGTTTTGGTATTGGCCATTTTGGAATGAGACATTCTGATAATAATCAAAAATACAACTTTTTATGGTATTTTTTTTTTCACTATACTTTAATATGGTATTTATAGTAGTACATTCTCATCCCCTCCAGAAAAACTTTTTTTTTCTAAAAGCTTTTAACTTTTTCATGACTGCATATTGGGAACTATGATAGGTCAGATTTAATTCCTTAGACCAAGATATTGACATACTTTGCCCCATCCTCCCCACCCCCAAATAATAGGCAAAGAGTGTGAAAGGCTTAGGGTGACATTCATCAGTGCATTTTTTGTTTTAATATTTAGATAGAGATACCAGAAATTAAATAAACAATTATTGTGTGAACAAACAAAATTTGCATGGATTTTTTTTTATCATTTTGCTTTTAGATAATATTAAAACCCACACATTAGTGACATAACAGCATGTCCCATGCCAAAATGAGCATTGTGCCGAAAATGTCTAGTTTAGGGTAAATGATGTGAATTAGATGATGAACTTCTATTGTGTCTGATTTCACAAGTGATTTATTAACCTGAACATTTTGTATATAATTTCAGTATTATTGCAAATCATGTATTAGTGACCTTTTTGTTTTGGAGAAAATTTTTAAACAAACTTCTAAAGGAGCTTTGATTCTAATCTTTAAGAAAAAAATATATTCTTATCAAATTACAATATCTTAATTGTACTTAAGAACAAAATCTACTGCTAGCTGTAAACCTGCAAAGAACATATTAGTCCTAGACAACTTATAAGCTGTGTTTTCTAGGTCATTCTCATTTAGGACTGGCTGAAACCTATTGGTCTGAACACAAGAGGAATAGTTCAAGATGATCTTGGCGGTGGACTGCAAGATACTGAAGTAGCTATCTTTGAAAGTTGTCTGATTTCCTAGATATTTAGACATCAGAGCATTCCATTGGACACCTGTTGTGGCTTGGATTATTTGTTGGAACAAATCTAAACTTACAAGATCCTGAAATATAAATATACTTGTAATAATACCCACTGAATAAAGAAAAGGAAAGAACTACCCATTTTTCAACTTAAACAATAACTACAGTCATTTCGAGGGATATAACAGTCAACATTTGAAAAGGTATAGATGTGTTGTTTTACAATAGAATAGCATACACACTCTTATAAGAGAAATAATGCAAAACATAATAGAAAACCTTAAATACTTTTTAATATCTTTCCTTATATATACCATAAACTTTATGTACTCCTAATTGAAAGAAGATTACAAGCCATTAGGCATGAAATTCTATAAGTTATGGCATGATGGAAAACAGAGCATGAATCTCAGACCACTGGGTGAAGCAGAAACCGGAGATGGACAAGTAAAAAAATTGAGTCTACAAATGAAACTGAGCAACACTAATGAATTACTGGTAGCCCAAACTAACAAGGGTTAAAATATTGTATAATTCTATGTTTGCTTAGATTAGATTTTGAGCCAGTGTGGTCATGTGGTTGTACTTTGGTCATCGCAATGGTCCCAAGATCAAACCCTGTCTGCTGTCATCCCTTGTCATCCTGCAGGAGATTTGGTTTTGGAAGTAAATCTTCATTTCTGAATGAGCTTCCAAATCAAAACACAAAACAAAACAAAAACGAAACAATTCTAATATCTTCTACAGTTTTAGTATTCCTAGTCCTTGTCCCTTTTAGTTTCCATTTCTATTATGATCTATCTAGATAACACCTGTGCATATAACTTATGCTATTGATTACAACTCTGATTGACTTACTTTCGCATCAGAAGCTAATTTCATCAAAGAATTTAGATTTGATGTTTTATTTGCCCAAACTGAAGCTATTTCTTTTACCCGTTCTAGAACAGCAAATGTATGGTTGGCCTAAAGAAAAAAAAAATTGTAAGGTTCAACATGTATTTGCATTGTGAGCAAGGTAGCTCAGCAAAACACATGCATGTTTTTAAAAGTGTTCATAATGTCTTTTAGATAAGCTTGTGTTAGTGTACTAATTAAATAGAAAAAACAATTTCAATAATTATTTAACAAAAACAGGCAGTGAGTGACTCTGGCAGTAGACTAATGATATAGTTGACTATAAAAAAAAAGCCATGATATGAATGAAGTTATACACCAGGATTTCATATATTAAAAAAGATAATCTTGAGTGATCTCTATCTTAATTAATAGCATATATCAAAATGTTATTTTGCTTATTCCAAAGTTTCTTGTTTTTGTCTTGGTGAAGACACTATTTTTTCTTTTCATCCGCTACATGAGCTGAAGGCTAACTACAAATGGTTTGTGAAAAGTTAAGAAGATTGTTTAATTAAATCATTGGCCACACTAAAGATAGAAATGGTAGAGAACAGGAGAAGTTGGTGAATGTGTTTAAGGGGTTAAGATTATTTCTTGTTACCTACTGACAATTTTTCAAAACATGTAAGCTTATTAAAAAACATAATCCAATTTTAACTTTTAAAATAATCTTACTCTTGCTAGTATGGTTCTAGTGATTTCATTATCTGGTGTGTAGAGAATCCTGCCAATCAAAAGAGGTTTTACAAATGACCAAATTATAGTTCCTAATTCACTGTTCTTGATTAAGCGATAGAAATCCACACAGAACTCCCCTGAGAAAACATCAAGTGAACTGAAGTTTAGTTACTTATGAACAATTTAAAAATTCAACAATATTATGCAAACAATTCAATAGGAATCAAAGATGTAATTACCAGGGAGTTCATTTTCAATATCCTGACTGGTTTCTTGTTGAAACTTTGATAACAAACTTTCTTGACTAGAAAATGAGACACCTGGAGTTGGGGGGAAAGCAAAGATATCATCGGATGTTCTCCCGCACAGACTTCGTGTCAGTTGCTCTTTGTTTAATTGACCTGTGAGTATAAACATAAACATATTGACTACTCCATTAAATATAACCATACAAACAAGAGATATTTTTTGTGAGGTAAACAACACTTGATGGTGCAATGGCCTGAAAATAGTCACCTGACTTTTGCCCAGAATTGGATCAATAATCTCTGCACATATTAATACAGCACATAAATAGTATACCCTTTATGAAACTTCCCTTGCCATTACATGGAACATTAAGATTATTTTATTTTTGTTGTTATCTATGTTCATGAACAAAATCTTGAAGATTTTTTTTTATGGCTTCAGGTAAAAATATTTGAATATTTTACTAGTTGAACATTATTAACTAGTACAACAGATCTCCTGAATATGAAAAACTAATTATACCTACACAAGCAACATTTTAACAGTTGATATCAATTTGTGTCAGAATTGTGGCTCCTTAAATAATAAATAAACTACTGGACAATTAAAGTGATATAAAAGAAGATAAAGATTACAATATAATTTAATATAACAAGTTAACTTCTAACCACTTGAAGCTGCATCAGCAAGATTTTTAATTATTTCATTTTCTGATTGGCTTTTTGTAAGTGTGTCATAAGCATTGATCAGATTTGTCATTCCACTTCCTATAAGTTTGACTTGTTCCAACAAATGGTCACTAGTCAGGTTATTGGCCTCCAGTACTGACTGGCTAATTTTGCTGAAATACTGTCAAAATAAAAGTTAATAATGAAGAAATATTATGTTTCTGAAAATACTATTTTTTCATTGACAAAACTATGGTGGAAATAACAACAATAGAAAAACCTATTTATATGAAACTTTTGTTTTCAAAGTATGTATGTTTTTTTAAGCATTGAATAAAGAATTCAGTCTCTCAAAAAGCAATTTACAAAAGAAAATTTCTAAATTTTATTTTCATTTTACAATATAATTCTGCTATTGAAAGGCTAAGCAATATCTTTTATACCTATTAATATTAAATACAACTAGGTGTCATAATTTTATTTTTTTAATGTTTTAAATAGGTTGTACTATAACAATGACAAATATTGTTTTGTATCTTAAGAGCAGCTATTCTTTTTTTACTACTGGGTTTTTCAAAAGTTTTTGCTTCAAGATTTTTACTAATCTAAGTATGAAATGTCATAATTGCTCAACATTTTTTATTTCAATTGGATGGCTGCCTGGCAAAGCAGTAAACAGGTGCTGGACTGTTGTTCAGTCCTTTCAATGGTCCAAAGTTCATACCCTGCCCACTGCCATTCTGCAGGAGGTTTAGACTAGAAATTAGATTATCTTTAACTCTGAAGAGAACATTTGAAACATTTAAAATATTTTGCAAACATTTTTCAAAACATTAATTCATTCCATATGCAATCAGAAATTTTAAAATATTAGAGTGAGAAGTTTTTATATTCAATTATTGTGTTTATTTTGTGGGCTTGACCAAAACATCCAAACAATTCACTATTTATTTTTACAAGCTTAACTTTTTCCCATCTTTAAATGTAGGCCTATGTGGCATACTGTGTCAAAGATATTTTTCATTCTTTAGATTTAACATGCTATTTAGCAATGTAAAAAATAAAAGCAGCTATTAAACCCCTAAGATCTAGTTTCAGATAGTGCAGGGAGTAATATATTCATCTGAATCGTGAATTTCTTTTTTTTTTTAAATTAATCTAACTATTGGTTGGTTTTGATTGATAACTATTCATTGTTTCAATTCTTAGTCACAGCTGATATTGATAGCATTTATTGTGTCTGATATTGCTCTTAGATAAGGCATTGTATTTTCTTGCTAAATAATAAGAATCACACTTATTTAGTCTACAATCATTATACCTAGATCAAGATACCATTCAAAATTGGTTTACTATAGCAATGTTAAATAGTATAGAAAATGCAAGTTACACTTGTTTTGTTACATAAAGGCTAAAAAATATAATAATAAACATAGACTAACAGTCTTTACTAAAGCTTGTACATCTAATTGAATGGTCAGCAAGTTGAAGAGTTCTGCCAGTTTTGTAGAATTCAAGGCACAGACTTCAGATGCAAACCTTTGAATGGAGGATTGTGTGGCATTTATAAAGAGCAGTCTTTTCATGACATCACTACATAAGTGTTGACTGCTGTTGATATTTCCCAGCAACTGTAGAACACAAGAACAACAATTGTGCATATTTTGTTTACTATTCTACTAATGCTGAGATAATTATTTGATACTAAAAGTTTGTTTGTAAAGTTACTTACTGAACTGGAGGAGAAAATAGCCTGTAATAATGTTTGTGTAGTTTCCCCACTCAATCCAAAATTAGTCATAAAATAGTTTGTCATATTGTCTGCTGTTTTAATTAGGTTTTTGACTTCAACTGTAGAAAAATAGTTTTCATTTTTTATGTGATGTTTGCTACAGTCTGGAGGCGCGGTGGCTGAGCGGTAAAGCGCTTGGCTTCTATACTGGGGGTCCCGGGTTTGAATCCTGGTGAAGACTGGGATTTTTATTTCGGGATCCTTGGGCGCCTCTGAGTCCACCCAGCTCTAATGGGAACCTGACAATAGTTGGGGAAAAGTAAAGGCAGTTGGTCGTTGTGCTGGCCACATGACACCCTCGTTAACCGTAGGCCAAAGACACAGGTTATCTTTACATCATCTGCCCTATAGACCACAAGGTCTCAAAGGAGAACTTTACTACTACTTTACTTGCTGCAGTCTAGTAATGTAGAACAATGTAGTAGAAAGTTACTGTCAGTTTTTGTAAGGTTTGTATAAGATGAGCTGATCATGCCTAGTGACTAGAAAGTTACTGTCAGTTTTTGTAAGGTTGGTATAAGATAAGCTGATCATGCCTCATTGCAAGTGAGAAGAAAGTTAGTGACTCATTTTTAGTAAAAACCAAATTTGTATAGATCTAGGTGACAGATCTAGATCTAGCTCTTTTTTTTTTTTTCTTTCTGAAACTAAAATAACTACTTTGATGTATTAGGCCTACCTTGGAAATAAAGTATTTTGAACATTTTTTTGTTCTAAATATATTAAATGGTAATATTTAAAACTTGACCTATTTTTCTATTTTCTTTTATGCTCATATATTTTTTAATTATAAGAGTTTTAATTCTGAGTTACCCATCTTTTCTAAGAGTAAAACATGACCTTTTAATGACTACATAAATAAACTTTGTTTCTTTTAGTACTCAAAACTTTAAAAAAAAAACAACACTATTATAATGTTATACAACCTGTAACCTTACTTTCTTTCAGAAAATATTCTTTAATAACATCCAGTGCTGAGAGACCATTAGCAACTTTTTGTAGACCTGAAACGACTTGGTTAATGTTGCTGCTCAAAGGTTTGTTTTTGGCCAAAATGTTCACAATAAGTTGTACACTGAAAAAAAGGATACACATAAATAATTTCACATTTGAATTTCATAGGCACTTCTTAGTCAACTATCCTTTATGTAAGTTAATTACAAAATATGCTATTCTGTATCAACATTGCACAATCTATTTCACTAGATACACACCAATAGTTTTTTGGTTACATGCATTATAGATCATGCTATGAAACACTTCCATCTAATCCAATAGGCAAAGTCAAACCTCACAAAGCATGAACATGCACTTAGTAAAAACAAAACCCAGACCAACCTTTTGGACATATCAGTGAAGGTGTTGTTCACTAGAAGTTTGTCTAAAACATCAGTGTTGTCTTTCAGGATATTACTGTTGATGTTCTGTAACAAATTTATCAAGAATGTGATGACATCAGAAAACTGTGTGAACATCTGCACTGAGGATGTAACCAATGCTGTCAGATCATCTACAGTGGCTTGAAATATTAACTGAGAATAGAAAATGAAATACATTTTCAGACAGTACAATGAGCAATAAAAAATAATACTATACTGTAACGTAAAACAACTTTGACAATTCTATAAATATTTAATGCTTGTGAAATAATATTATATATATATACTATAAAGTATCTTATCTTATATAATACACACGTTACTTCAAAAAAGAAGATGATTATGTCCTACGCGTCATGCATTCAGTCATGCATATTAACCAATGACTTAAATTCTGCCAAGTCACTGGTTTTCCTGGCCAGCTCAGGTAACCCATTCCATGCTCTGATAGCACTATGAAAGAAGGAGTATTTGTACAAATTTGTCCTAGCATATGGGACGAGGAATGTGCCTTTATCTTTGTGTCTTTCTGAGTATTTTACTAAATTTTGCTTTTGTATTTGAAGATTATGGTTAAGTGTTTTATGTATAATTGCTACTTTACTTTTGAGTCTTCTGTCCTGAAGGCTTTCTAAATTTGGTGATTTTACTAAAGGTGTTACTCTAGTCAATTGTGAATATTCGTTTGTTATGAATCTCACTGCTCTATTTTGTGTCTGTTCCAATTTCTTAATGTTTTCTTGAGTTGAGGGGTATGTAGTAGAATGTTGAAGTAGATATTTGTAAGGAGTATGTGTCTCAATTAGAAATCAAAATCATTTGACCAATCTTGATGAAACTTTGCACAAATGTTCCTTGGGTGCTAACTGGAACCGTGATGTATGTATAGTAGCCCTAAAACAAACTAAAGACCCTCAAAAAAAAAAGTTGCCCAACTCTATGAAAGTATTAGTATTTGATGAATCAAGGCCATGTTTACCATGTTTAGATCGAAAGGATCTAGATCTAATTTTTAAAACTACACTTTCCACATATAGTTTTTTACTTTGACACATGAAAATACAAAATATATCCTCTTGATTTCATTATTTAATAAGATTAACCTTCAAATTTGTTTCAAAAGCATTTTTACATGAATTCGTTCCTTATATCTGCGAATTTAGAAGTCCTGACGTACATTCCTTCATTAGACAAGACTGAAATGTTACACATCTCTCTATTCCTAGGTCTAAAACTCTAATTCAACTCTAATATGATAGAACTTCTCTTCTTCGCAAAGATAGTTTTATACTCTAACACATAAACATATATAGCTAGTCCATTAATTTCATATTTTAATCAAATTAACATTCAAATTTATTTTTCTAAAGCATTTTTCATACATTCGTTCACTATAGCTGCTAAGCCGTATTGACATACATTTTAATATTTCCATTCATGATTCGTACATCTAACAAAAAAGGACACGCATGCGCAGAACAAAGCCTCCACGCACATGCAGAAAGAACTCTATCCAAGCCAATATTTAACAAGAGATTATTCTAGATCTAGATATCTATAATTCAAGATCTAATTCAAAGATGATACTTTATTGATTCAAAGATGTACTTTATACTTTAACACATGAACATACAAAATAAAGTCTATTCATTTCATATTTTAATCAAATATATGCAGGTCTACAAGCAAATATTTTTATTTGAAAAAATGGATTTAGGTCGATTAGCTATTTTGATAGCTCCATTCATACTATTTTTACATTCACGCATTCACTTTACTTATAACATTATTATTTTGTTTAATCAACAGAGATACGCAAATTAAGACCCACGGGCAACATATGGCTAGTATATATATATATATACACATATATGGAGGCGCAGTGGCTTAGCGGTAAAGCGCTTGGCTACTGAACCGGGGTCCGGAACATGGTGAAGACTGGGATTTTAATTTTGGGATCCTGTGGCGCCTCTGAGTCCACCCAGCTCTAATGGGTACCTGACATTAGTTGTGGAAAAGTAAAGGTGGTTGGTCATTATGCTGGCCACATGATACCTTCATTAACCATAGGCCACATAAATAGATGACCTTTACATCATCTGCCCTATAGACCACAAGGTCTGAAAGGGGAACTTCTTTCATATATATATAATTAATTAATTCACAACAGTAATTCCATTTTAAATTAATAATAATAATAATTTAATAATCTTCATTATCCATAAGGAGATTTGTCCTACAATTTGTACATTACACCAAACAAAACATAATAATTATAGAAAACAAAAATATACATTCACACCAGAAGCACTCTTAATTTACACGTGAAATGCTTATATCAGAGAATTGAATTTGATTTAATTAATGATTTGATTGCCAGGGGAACATAAGAGTGTTTGTGTCTGTTTGTCTTGCTATCAGTGTCTTGTATCTCTTTTGTGATGGTAAAATCACAAAATCCTGACCCGAAGGGAGATTTCTAAAA
The DNA here is from genome assembly GCF_947242115.1 of Biomphalaria glabrata. Taxonomy (NCBI): domain Eukaryota; kingdom Metazoa; phylum Mollusca; class Gastropoda; family Planorbidae; genus Biomphalaria; species Biomphalaria glabrata. The sequence goes on along the minus strand of NC_074712.1, from coordinate 55,883,756 downwards.
TCTTTTTAGCTTAATAAAGTGAAGTGAAATGTAGTTCTTTTTAATATCTGTTTTTTTTCCAAAATAAAGATTTTTATTTAACTATTTGAGAAAAATTGTTAATTCATGCTTTTTAAAAAGAATATCATGCATAAAAAAATATTTGTCCTTATATTTTACTCACACTGCTAACAATAGTGGAATTCTGTGAAGAGTTTCTCAGGTATTCTGCAGTTTGGTACACTTTCATATTGCAAAGGTAACTACTGATATTGGTGACACTGACTGAAGAGTTTACTGGTAAAGTAATTATTGTTGACAGATAAGTAGAATCACATAAAATACCAACTATGCCTGGAACTGACTGCTGAAATATATTTGTCTGAAAAGGTAAAAGTAAGATTGAAGCTATACAGTGAATTAGAATAAGAAAACTCAAACATCTCCATAATTTTTGTGCTCTTAGAAATTTTATAGTTGGTCACAAAGTTAGTTCATAAGTACTCACTCTATTGTTGCCAATCCTTGCATTGATAAAACTGTAGACTACTGAACTGGGAAGTCCCAAAATGTTAGTCAAATACAAGGTTATGTTTGCATTAGTTTGGAACAATTGGGAGACAGTAAGTGAACCTGAGAAATAAGAAAGAGATTAAGAAGATGTACTAAATTAATCACTACTCAAATATCTAAATATGAGCAGATACTTTCTTATACAAAATTTACACTACAAGCAGATAACTTCAGAAATTAAAGTTAGCGTTTTTTTTATAATATATATTTAGCTCGCATGACCTTTTCACAAAAATTGTATTTTTAACAATAATTAAACAATAACATATTTTTATTATAATTCTTTACAATAAATATTGCTAATTGCTTATATATTATTAATAGTAATTAACCTTTGTTAGGGGTGCTGATAAAATTAAATGCAAAATCAAAAAGTATTGCCAAGTCTGGATCTTTTAACAGTAGCTGCGTTGCTGGAAGTTGAAAAAAGCTCACAATTTCCTTCACAGAAGTAAGCATGCTTTAGAATGATATGAAAACAAAGGATAAATAGCCTTAATTTATTTTTAGATATGTGCATTTCACAAATTAAAAAAAAGTGTTATAAATTGTTTAATAAATTAAAACCTTAAAGCATTTATATAAATATTTCAAACAAATAGTTTTAAAAAGTCCCAAATTTGATTGAGAGTGCTTAACAATCTATTTATATTAATTAAAAATAAATTCACTGGCATCAAAAACATTTTTTTAAAAATTTTAACGAATTTTGTAGGTACAACTACCCTTACCTCACTAAAAACTTTTCTCTTTTACATTTTCTTTGTAAACAAACAATTGTGATGTCTTTAGAAATTGTTCATATGAATAAGGTTTACTTCCACAACTAATGAATATTATGCTCTCAGTAAAAGGCATAAATTACTAGTAACACTTATCAAATAAACAGCTAGTCCATAATTAGTGTATCAATCTGTTGCACTTACTCCACAGGTAATATATTAGTTGTAATGATACTGTTCAGAATATTATTTCCAGTTTGATTATTATTACTAGTAGTAATGAGCTTAAAAGTTGTCAGAACTTTAGACAGCAGCAGATAAATACTGGTCAAGTTGGCAGCTTGGTCAGAGACAGTGCCATTACTCAGAGGAGTCAATTTATTTACTGTTTCATTGATCTGTAAATGAGTAGACAAAACCTTCAATAAGTCAAATTTTAAAAACAAGTCGTAATATGTTTCAACTCTGTATATAATTAAAAACTAAATTTCATTTTCATTCTACAATTTTTTGAAATTATGAAAAAAAGGTATCTTCTGAAAGAAAACCTGTAAAACATGCACCCATTGTTAATCTCTGGGATCGAACACTTTGCCATAATTATTATTATTATACAAAATGTATGTATGGAATGTGTATGTACCTGAACACAGAGCTGTTACAACACATTGTGATTACTTAGGGATTTAATTTAGCATAAATTACTTTTACTAGTATTTTCACAATAAAACAGCCACACTCTATTATAACTTAGTGCACTTCTTTATATTTATCTGTAAAGTCATCTACAGTTTGAAGCTGCTCATTACTTTACTTACTTTATTGATCAAGTCTGTGAGTGGGAAGTTTGATGTCAGATTCAATACTGCTTCAAGTGGACTGTTCCCACATAGTATACCACCTAGACTTTTTACTTCATTTATGTTCATGATGACTGAAAGTTTGTTAAACAGTTTGCTGCATGCAGAATTAAAACCACTTCCATTCACTAGTGAAGCCTTTCAATGAGAAAAAAAAAAGAGTATTTGAGCAAACATCAGAAATTATTTTAAAATAAAGAAAAATTCATTACAAATAGTTGATCTAAATATTGTTCTCTTGTATACATATTATTAAGTTATGTTTCCATTTAAACCTTAAGATTTGTATTGTTTTTGCTCTATATGTTTAGGGCATTCCTTCAGAAATGAAGATTTTTACATTCTAGCCTAAACCTGCTTCAAAACGACAGGGAATGGAAACAGGAGGGATTCAAAGAAGGACTACTATGATGACAGTCAGGTGCACATACAACATGACCAGGCAATCATAATCTATGAAGCAATATAAGCAGAATATCCATTTTTATGATGATCAGTTATACAGCTGCTATAAAGCAAGTACAATAACTTTCTCTAACATCTGCTGGGTATCTAATCTTAAAAATCTTACTGTGAAATATTTAATTAGTAGATCTAATTTCCCTTCCCTTTTGGATTTTCTCCTTCTTTATTACTGTAGTACTTTTGAGTGTACATTTTCTTCCCCTCTTTGCAATATCTGTCTAGTCATTTGCTAAAAGCTATCAAATGTTGGCAATTACTTACTAATGAAAATGTTGGATCCAGCACTGTTTCCACAAGAGAAAGAATTACTAGAGGATATTTATTGCTAATCTGACTCAAGCTGTTTACATATATATCAGTTAGAGTTTGAAGAGTCTGCTTAATATCTGAAATAAAATTTGCTTTGTTAGTTTTTTATTTTAATTCTAACTCTCCATAAAGTGAACAATTTTAACAACATGCTAATGAAAAAAAAATCTAACCAAACAATGTATTTGCAATAGTGTTAGTCAACTCCAGTCCTTGGTTGATAACGTTAGCTGCAACTTGTATAGAGGGCCAGTTTTGTTGTTTTTCCAATGTTTCTTGGAGAAATTTTGTACTGTCAATCATTCCTCTAAATATATTTGATTTATTATTAAGTAAGACAGTTAAACAACAAATGCAAATATTATTTATCTAACTCTCTTTTTTAAAATCTATTTTGTAATTAATTAACTATTGTAGAAAATTTATTTTACTGTGAAAGAAGTGAATTATTCTTTTTGATCTCATCTGATATTTTGGTAAGATAATCCAGCAAAAGAAAAGTTGTCTGCCCACCAATATCTGATGAAAGTAGGTTTATATTTTGTACCAGTGCTGTAACAGGCTCCATAAATGTCTGTCAAAAGAATATTAAATTGAATGATGTATATGAATTATACCATTGCGCCTTAAAATATCAAAACTGATACAATGTTCAACAATTATAAATATTAATAAAGATATTTTTTTAATATGATGCTAAATTATCACAAAACTATAAGTGAATGAGTATATAAAATGTTAACAAAATATGTGAACTTCATCAATTTGATTAATAGAATATTATAATAAAAAGTAATCAAACAGTTCAAGAGAATTGTATATTCTTACTTGAGCAGACAGGGTCCAGTTACCTTCCTTCAATTGATTGATGTTTTCTCCAAGTTTGATAATATCTTGTAAAACAGACCAAAGTGTTGAATTATCTAATCCTGCGACAATCATAAGAGGTTTCACACCCAGCATAAAGCTTTTAATCCTAGTGATATGATAACAATGTAGTAAAGAATATAAAAAAACAAACACTGTGTAAGATAATGATCATTCAACATTCAGGATGTAACTTAGGTGAAAAGGTGTTAAACTGAAAATAATTTTTTAAAATAAAATACTTGAATTTGTAAATTATTGTTCTGAATCAAATTAGTTTTCAATATTTTTATAAATTATGTTGATTGCTTTGATTTTGTTTCAATACTTATATTTATATCTCCAATATCAATCATCACAATCTGTATATACAAATATAATACTTTAATGATAGACATGTTTTTTTTTAGTTCTGTATGTAATTATCACAAAACATTTCATACATTGACTACTTAATATAAACAATAACACCTCAAATATAAACATTAACCCTACTACTTATATAAACAATAACAGTACTACTATTATAAACATTCATACTACTAGTAATATAAACACTAACACTACTACTAATATAAACACTAAAGTGTAATGACCTGGGAACAACATCTGTCAATGAGCTAAACATTCCTATCCAGGATGACAATGTTTTAACCTCCTGCAAGACACTGTAAACACCTGCTAATTTCTCAAGGGCCCTGAATACTGGTTCTGATGTCATCAAAATTTCAGTCATCTGAGCCACATCATCCAAGACTGAACTCAAGTGACTCGTAGAAATAAACCTTTCTTTCATTTCCTCAATATACTGTACCTGAGATTGAAAGTAAAAAATACATAAAGAAAAGAAAAACTTCTGTTATTTGTATTTCTTATATGGAGAGAGAAATGCCAACAATAAAATATGACAGACATCCTGAACTAAGTACTAAATCATTATTTATTCTTTTTTCAATCTTTAAAAAAATGAAACATTTCTATCAAAGAGACTGTGAAATACAACTTAAAAGGACCAGGATTAAAAAAATTAAGAATGGCAATTTTTTTTTGTTAAAATAATTCCAATGGAAATAATAGATCGAAGCAGACTTGACATTACTTTCTAAGTTTGAGCTAGCAGATCTAGACTAAAAGTTAAGTGTCAACACTTACAAGTTGTACTAAAGATGTTAGATTCAGGTGTGGAACAATTTTGTATAACAACTGTGTAGCTTCAGATGTGTTTAATACACACAAAGACTCTGAGATATCCACAATGCTTGCATTAGCAGGAAATAAAATGTAACTCTGCAGCTGACTAGGATCACAGGTAACATTTTTTAGATTGGAGAAGCTTGACCAGTTTAAGAGCTGTGATGCAAAATACTAAAATTGAATAATTAATGTATAATAATAATTAAACAGTAACAAAAATTTAATTTAGTTAATGAAGGAAAATTTGAAAAATGAAATAGATTTTGAAAATCAGACAAAACCTCCCGATTCTACAGATTATATTAAAATGTCTCATCAGGTATTGATTTATACCTTAGAAAAATTTAATTTTGCCATCAAAATATCTTTGGTTTCCTCAAAAGTGAGAACTTTAAATTCATTGACCAATATGTTTGTAACTTGCGAAAGATCTCTGAGGTAATACTTTATGTAGGTCATATTTTCTGAAAACAGAAATGAATGCCATAACTGACTTTGATTAAATTGGTCCAAATACTTAGAATAATCTTTTTATTCAAACATTACAATTTTAAAAAGTACGGTACTATACGGTAATATACAAAATTCACTCACCTAATTTCTCAAATACTATTTGATTTTGTATGATGTTTTGAACTAGACTTATTAAGCCATTGCTATTATTGGAAATTTCAAGCAAATATAAAGTTTCATTGGATGCAAAAATTTGACCCAAATCTTGGGCAACCAGAGCAAAACTGGAGGACAAAAAAAATGGATTAAAATAAACGAGATGACATTATCACTTAATTATAAATATTGAATGTAGAAAGTTTAGGTAATTATAGAATTATTTCAAATTTATTTAGATATAGTTAAAATAACTTGTAAGCTATTCTCATTTAAGTAATGAAACATACTTTTTGGAATTATATTCAGCTTGATTGTGCCTCTCTTCTTTAGCATAGCAATGATTATCTAAGTTACATAAAAAAGTTTGTAGAAATGGTACTAGCCCAGCACTTGGCATGGCTCTAGCTTGGTAATAACCTGGTTTGAATATAAGACAGTTTTAATAAGACTTTAATATTTTTTTTACTTTATTATCATAATTAAGTTAATCCATGTTAATTAAGATCTAGGTTCACAGTCAGCAATAAGCAAACAACTACCATTAGTGTCATGGCAGAGAACAACACTATCTTGAACGATTTTTAACTTTAATTTTTTTTTTTACTTTTATTATCATAATTAAGTTAATCCCAATAATGTGTTCTATGTTAAATTTCACAACAGGTATTCCACTTCTGATAATCCCAATAATGTGTTCTATGTTTACATTTTAATTTCTAATATTTATTTTACATTCACAAGACATTTTTTAAAGAAATAAAATGCAATAAGAGAGAAAGAAATATAAAGCAAATATAGAGAAATGTGGGTTCAATATAATGTTACCTAGATAAAAATGTCAAAAATAAAATAAAGTTTGGGAGTGACAGTGAAATAAACAGACTAAATAAACAATGTCAAACAAAGACGCTAAAGTGAAAAATCACTCTTCTCAACTTAAAAATAAAAATTTACTTTATGCTACAAACAAAAGAGCTTAGAAATTTGGTTTTGTGATGCTAAAAAATTAAATAAAAATTATTTTTTCTTTTATATGCTTTTATAATAGGTAGTTTATCAATTCTTCTGTACTCTTTTACAAACAAAAAAAAAAAAAAGTCATTTATAACATTGCCCCCATTTACGATAATTCAAAGATGAATGAAATGTTCAACTTACAGTCATTAAATTTCACAACAGGTATTCCACTTCTGATAAGTGACAAACCTCCTACCATAACGACAGGCCATAGAAACTCCAAAATAAGGACAGCCTAAAATGAAAAATTACCTTGCAACATTTATATAAATAAATAAACATCAATTTATTCATAATGCAGGTTATATATATATTTTTTTTTACATGTTTCAGATGTTCCTTCCTAATTGAAAATTATTACATTCTAGTCCAAACCTCTCATAAGATGGCAGGGTCTGAACCTCATGCCATGAAGATGACAGTTCAGAGTGCATAGCACATGACCTGGCAACTATCCAGAAATGCATAAATTATTTTCATGAAAGCAAAGAGGGACAGCTTTCAAAACCTTTATTTCCAACTAAACAGATTACTTGATTTTAATGCACAGACATTGACTTCATATTTTCAACTCCCAACAAATATGACTACTAAATGGATTAGTCTTCTCTGGCAAGAAAAAATAGATGGGAAACTAAGTATAAATGGGCAACTAAGTAAATTTCAAATAGCCTTAATGCAGCTGACTTTGTGTGAGTTTTAGCAGGCTTCTTTGCGATAAATAAAAACACAGTTACAAAAAGTGCAAATTAGTTTTCTTTTAATGATGATGTCATCTGCGTCTCTGTCTATGGGGTATACAGTTAATGAGGGTGTCATGTGGCCACCACAACGACCAATTGATTTTCCTTTTCCCCAACTAATGTCAGGTACCCATTAGAGCTGGGTGGACACAGAGGTACCCTAAAGATCTAGAAAAAAAAATCTCAGTCTTCACCAGGATTTGACCCCTGGTTCAGATCAGAAGCCAAGTGCTTTACCACTCAGCCACTGTGCCTCCCATCTGCATCTCATTCAATTCAAAATCCCCCCTTTCCCTAAATGTCTCTGGTCTCAGTTCAAGTAGAGTAAATTAAAGCTCAATTTGATTTTTCCCAAACAACTAGCATTATGAATCCACTTCTTCAACTTGAAAAGGCCAATAATGATATGCCTTATTAGTTCGTAGGACATGTATCTTATAGATCTAGACTAGATTAATAAAAGCCAAGAGATTTTTTTGTCGATGGGAAGAAAAGTGGCTGCATAGCTAAGATTAAGATCTAGGCATACTACAAAGAAGACATAGTCCTACTAGACTATATGTGGATATTAAAGATTAAACTAAGAGATGGTGACAAAGAAAGCGTGGACAGTAGATCTATAATATAATGACCTCAGCTCTGGAAAAAATGTGAGCCAAACGTCTGGTTCCTCTATTTTAGTTCTAGATTCTGATAGGCTCTCTCTGTGGCATTTTACGTCTCTTGAGATTATCTTTTCCCCTTGCAACTTCTTGTGTGACTAAAGAGGCCAATCCTTGATACACAGGTTGGGCATATGATAATATATGTAATAATCAGGCACCGTTGCATTTTCACCCTTCTTAGTTCTTTCTATAACACTTGACAACTGTTGTGTATGCCTATGGCATCTGCAATCCGGGACCATTCCTTTATCACAGTTTATGCTCGCTCTGCATATCCATGTGGATCTATATCCAGTGCCACTTTTCCCCAGCTGCTAGTGTCGATACTACTAGGCTCTACCACCGAAGCAAATACCACCTTTACATCACTGCATGTAATGATGTTGTAATTAAGTGAGGGGATGTGAAACCTTCAAACGGATTGCGAGGGCGAGGGGCCTATTGAACTATTCTGAGTTGTGATTAGGTTTTGTATTAGAAAATAAATTCGTTTTTTTCATACTTTACTAAGTACAAAATCACTGTGAAATTAACTTTACGAGCCATCTAGGTCTATCTACAGTAGATAGTAGTTTTCCAACAAAAAAGCTGATAAACATTCTTTCAGATCTGCCTTTAACTTTATAGATCTATCGCTTTTGTTTTGCTTTTTTTTTTTAAAGAGATCGACATAGATTTAGATCTATATTAGAGTATATTTGTATGCCAGTGACTATTAAAGTAAATTAAGAATTTGAACTTCTTGTTTTGGCTAAAATTCGCCTTATTATAACATTTTTATTAAATGAAAGCTGACAATGCCGTTTTTTTTTTGTTTTTTTTTTTTCAAATTGCTAAGGATCATATTGAATGAGACCCAGAAATGACAATTTTGTCTGTTTTAAAGGAGATTTGCATCAGTTTTCAGAAGATCTTAATAATTTCAGGAGATTTTCATGACTTTTCCGTATATTTTACAATTTCAGGAGAATTCCAGAAACCCTTTAATAATAAGTTAAAATGGTTTATTTTAATAATTTACACCTAGAATTCGCGCGGGGACAATGAAAGTGCGGGGCCCACCTCGGCCGCATAGGATTGCAGTGCCATAACACTGGCCCCGACCACAGCTCACGTCGAGTCGTTTACATTGCATCTTTTGCCTAGAAGTATTGGGATATTTTTGGCTTCGAAAAAAAGTATTTGCGGTGTAACTACTTAAATGGTTACGTTCAGACAATATTGCAACTGAGTCTTTAGTACGAAACATCAAGTGATGCAAAATCTCTAGAGTAAAACCATAGACATATTTATATATGTCTATAAGTAAAACATAATGAACTATTTGTTACTTTTAACAAAATAAAATGACAGAAAGACTTAAAAACATCGTGTTAGTATTCTAAAGAAGGATTCACCCATTTTTAATTAAATTTTTGGACAAAAAAAGTCGGAGCAGTCGCTTCTTTTGTATATCGATAAAACTAAAAAAAAAACCCACAAAAAACAGAAGTCATGTCAAGAATTCACCCAATCTAATCAGCCCCAAAGATCCCGTAAATTGACATTTCCTTAACGTGGTAGTCAATGGTAGACCACTTCACATATCAAAGAAGCATGGTATCGAATGATGCATCGTTTTCAAGGGAAGTTGAAAACCGTCTGGCCAGGGCCAGAAGTGCTTTGGACGCCTCCAGGAGTCAGTTGGCGGATTAATTGCTCCTCATGCCTACAAAATCAGTGTCTACCAAGCAGTGGTTCTCTCAACCCTTCTATATAGATCTCCTGGATCTGAGACATGAATACTATACACTGTATACAGAAAGCAACTTCTTAAACGTTTTCACCAAAGATGTTTTCGTTTCATCAAGGACATACGATGGCTAGACCGCAAACAGCAATGTTCTAGCGAACGCCGGTATGGACAGCATAGAGGGATTTCTTATGGTCCGACAGTTACGCTGGAGAAAGCACTATCCGGCAAAAGGGCAGTCTTTTTTTCTTTTTTTGTGAGATGAAAGTTGGTAGACGTAACCAGATGTCCCACAGAAACGCTTTAAAGAACAGTTTAGGCAACAACTCGATTTAACTGACATAGAAGAGGGCATCTGGCTGAAGGCGGCTTCAGAACGAGAAAAATGGAGATATTTTTTTTACAAAGGCCGAGCGATACACAAAATAAAATCCACTGCCAAGGACAGAGGTAGACGGCGAAAAGAGAATTTAAATTTTTAAATCGACCACCGGAATATATTATGCTTGGTTATGTTTGCGTTGGATGTGGCAAACCATGTGGGTCGTAGATGGTGCTTCGTAGCCACGTATAATACTGCACTCCTCCTAGTGCGCAAATGTTAAATTAGGTCTATTGATTCAATAAAACTTGTTATGTTTGCAAAGAAATGTTTTAGTGTACTGCAGTAAGCCAGTGGCTTAGACCGCTTATGTCACTTACAAATATGAAAACCTATAAATAACAAATTTGTTTGTGTAGTTCGTCATCGGAGTTCACAAAACATTTTCAGAAAATAAAGCAAATTTAATAAATTCTGTCAAGCATAATAGAGAAAAATGGTTCAGATTGGATCTCCTTTAGTATTTTTGCAAAAAAAAAAATGCATTGCATAACAGGTCTAATATCTCGTTTTGAATCTGTGGGTCGAGGTAAAGGCTTAGGTTTTTGTTTCCTTAAGAATGTATGTACTGCTAAAACAGTGTCACCAAAACTCTTCGCGGTGACCACTTGTGACTTAATTAAAGGCTGTTTCATTCTTAAGTTAAAACTAACATTCACTATGCGATGTATTACTTTCAGTCAGTAAATGTCAACTTCTTCAATGTGCTTCTTGTTTGCATCATCCACCGTTCTCAGTCGTTCATGGTGTCTGTATGTTTGGCAAGCTTGTTGATGGAGTTAGGTAATTATATATAGTAGGCCTATCTTTTTTTTTTGACGATACGGTTGGAAAACATTGGTGCTGTCTCAGGGTATAAACCCGAGACCATCGAGACCATCCGAACGACTCTCCGGTGCACATACCAGACGACAAAGCAGTCATTCAATTGAAACACAATATTTTTTTATAAATGTAATTATGGCTCTATCTTAAGTTTTTTTTTTGTGTTATAAACCTTCTCCCCAATTTAGTCATGATAAGTCGATAAAAAGTCAACATATTAAACGATTCCCTAAGTAAAAGAATATGATGTTTCTTTTGCTTGCTTAATATATATCTAATATTAAGTTTAAATGTACTTTAAAAAAAAAGCAGAAAAAAGGTAATACTATCAACGGGTTAATTAACATAGAGGGAAAAAAACAACAAAAGAAATAATGGGACTCAACCGTCACCACATTACAATAAGCCTGATGAAAGCAGTTCCTTATACCATCTTTAGGTGAAAACATGGGTTAATGTTTTAAGTTAATTTTGAAGTTAATATAAAGTTTGATATGACGTTTAGGAAATTTTAAGGAAACTTTTTAAATTTTTTAACCATTTTTTTTTATACAAAATTGCAGTGTAGGGTAGGCCACAATAGGTCATTAGTCATTGGACCAGGCGATATGAAACCCCTACGAGTCATGCAGTGCCGTATATAGAATTGAAAAGACGTTTGAAAAGCTATTTGAGATATGGGGGCCCCATATAAGTCCAGATATTACTACTAAATATTTTTGAAAGCCCTAAGCTAGAGCTTATGTTTCATAGAGGTAAATCCGGCCCTGGCTCTATGGTTGTTACACCATCGGATGTGGGCCCCTAAATGGTCGTGGGCACGGGTTCATTGAACCCCTTCGCGCCATGGATGCTACGCCACTGTATATGTGTGTGTTTTGTTATGTAAAATAATAATAAAAATATCAACGTCATGTTGTATGATCACGAGATAAGATCAAAAGGCCTTTGAAAAACAATATTGTAAGGAGCAAGGCCTTGAGTGGGAAAGCAAGCAGACGAATAGATGATAGATAGTAGCATTAATACACAAAACACTGAATTATAATTTACAAATACAAAAAAACACACAATAAAACCTAATAAAATACACAGAAAGACACATTTCTTTTTTCATATTATAGGACAAATTCGCGTAATTGCTCCTACTTTCCTTGTGCATTTAGAGCATGGAATGAGTTGCCTAAATCAGCAAGAAAAACGACTTAGCAGAGTATACGTCACTGATTAACATGCAATACCAGAGCACCCGCCTCCTCTCTCTGTGGGAGCTAATAGCGTTCATCCGGATACTAGCTGGTTAAGGGCGACCGAACAAATTTTTTTTTGGTTTGGGAATAACGCCACTGGTAAAAGTTTGAGAAAAACTTGTAGGCCTATATATATATTGTATATATTGTATTATATATATATATACATATATTGCAATGTAAGCTCTTAAAATGACATTTTTGGTTTCGAAATATCGTTCAGCTTTGGTAAAGAAAGCATCTCATGAACTGTATATTTTAATCGATTCACTTGGCATAAACAAAAAAAACAACACGTAACCAGGAGGTGCAAATCAAAATGGTTTATTTCGTAAATAAAGAGTCATACAGTGCTGTTATGTTATGTGCGGTTACAGTATAAAAATAATTGGTACATGTAAAGTAAATATACTATTACTTTAGTCCGACATAGACAAAAAACAAAGGGACGAGGGTGTGTGAGAAGGATTCCTTGTTTTGTACTGTGGCCTAGCTCCTATAGTTACTTCAACCAATCAGCATCCAGTAAGTGTGACGATCAGGGGCAGACTGGCTATATGGGCCTTCGGGCAAATGCCTGGTGGGCCGGTACCCCAATTGGCCGGTAGGGCCACCGAAAGGGTCGCATGCAAGCTACTAAGACACGTATTACATTGTTTAAGATTTTATAATATTCTCTTATAAAAGGGGCCATCTAAGCATCGTGTTAAAATGTTTTACAGACTCGACAGTGTAGGCCTAATACTACTTATAGCTAATTATCACAAAGGGATTGAATCTATAGACTTTATCAAAGCCAACAAACTTGAAAAATGTCAAATGATGCCTGTGACTCATGAAGAGAATTAGAAAAAAGTTGAAATTATGATTATTACATAACTGATAAGCATATGAATATACAGTGGATTCTCAATGTCTTTGACGCAGGACGACGAGAGATGGGAGCGGGAAGGATTTGAACCCGGGACCATCGATAAATCCAAACGACAGTCCAACGCGCAAACCGCACGACCAGACGCCTTACTTTATTCTTTATACTATAGATATATAGGGTGCGTCAAAAAAAATGTATACACACTTTAAACTGTCATAGACATTTTATTTTTCGTTCTACAATGCTAAATTTCTGGACCTGGAAAGCTTAATGTCCAAGGGAAAAATTGATGTGACTAATGCGACTTGCGAGTAATATTCAAACTGGTGGCCTTCAGCATTACTAATTGCAACATGGCGGACGTGCGTTTGAGTTTAGAAGAGCGGAAGCAGATAATTAAGTGGTACTGGAAGTTTGAGAATGTTGCTGCGGTTCGAAGACAGTGGAGACATGAGTATGGTACAGAACCACCTTCAAGGTTAACAATGACACGTCTATGAGACAAATTTGAAATTCATGGAACAGTGTGTGATGTGCATAAAGGTCAATCAGGGCGACCTCGTACAGCTACAAGTGATGAGTCCACAACTGCGGTCTTGTTTCAGCGTTCACCTAAAAAATCATCAAGGCAAGCGTCACGTGAGAGTGATGGAAGTGCTAGTAGTGTGCTACGCATTCTGAGGAGAGGCAAGTTTCGTGTGTACATTTCAAGGCTGGTGCAACAGCTAAGTGACGACGATCCAGATCCAAAGTTAGAATTTTGTGAATGGGTTCAGGAGAGGGTGAGACGTGAACCGGGATTTATGGGTGGCATAATTTGGTCGGATGTATTTTTTCAATTGGACATTAAGCTTTCCATGTCCAGAAATTTAGTATTGTAGAACGGGAAATAAATTGTCTATAATAGTACAAAGTGTGTATAAATTTTTTGGACGCACCCTGGTATATATATATATATATATATATATATATATATATATATATATATATATATATATATATATTAATTTATTAATTAATTTATTTATTTTATTAAATCTAGATCTGTACTTGCTTCAGATAGTCGGTAAATTAACACTGCTGATGTCACATTTGAGTGATTGGACTGACACATGTTGTGTCGGAAAATTGTGAAGGAATCGGTGTTGGTACCCATAAAAATGGCCAAGGTAATAGATCTACCCGCCCCGTAAATAGTTCTATATTTACAAGAGGATATAACAAGGAGCCTACTATAACTCATAGACAGTGTTTCGTCTTTTTCTAGGTCTGTGAATGCAGTCATGCGTGACATAAGTGAAGTAATAAGTTTACTTCTAATATTCAATGTGCAATTTGAATAGTCTCGCATGACTTAATATCAATTGACGTGAAGGTACTCGATCTACTAGATGTCTTGTATTATGTATATGGTACGCAGCACACCCAGTTCTGTTGTACCTAAATATATTCTTAAACGTATTTATTTTTATCAGAGGCTAAATGAAAGCGTGCTTAACTTTTTTTTTTACAAAGCTTATATCAACTCACTCTGTCTGTCTGTCTGTCTGGTAAAAAGTGTGTACACGTTATTTCTCCCACACCCATTCTCGGATCAAGGTGAAACAATTATTCATTGACATAGACAAGAAAAAAATCAAGAAAAAAAGTAACCAATTAGACAATTAATTACTGATAATTCATTATTTTGTTTAATAGTAATAATGGAAACTAATCTTTCACTATTCACATATATGGCTAAATTTGTTGGGTTTAGTCCGCTTAAATAATTGTTAACGCTATTTCTCCCTCACACATTCTCCGATCAAGTTGATTCTTTAAATAAATTATTTATTATTATAACAAAACATGAATTAATTTTTAAAAACTCAATTAGTCAATTAAGTATTGGTAATTAATTATTTTGTTTGATATCGAATGAGGGAAATAACTTGTACATTGTGGAATATATAGTTTTAAGGCCGGAGTTCTTCCCCTTTAGATAAGCTTTTTTAAAAAATGATTTTTAAAAATATTTTGCTTGTTTTATTGTTATCCAAATGTTGAAAAAAAAAGGTTCTAATTAAGGCAAAAGACAAAGAGGAATGGAAAAAGACGGTCGCCAAATCTTGCATGGTGCCACAACGGTCCAACAGACTAAGGGATAGGTAAAGGTAAAAAGGTGAAATCCTTTAATTAGAGTGTCAAAAGAGTTATACAATGTTGAATTATTGAATCATGATTGAATGATGTAATTAAATGTCCAAAAGATATCTTACGTTCGAGGTCTAATTTTAAATGTAAAGCTATAAATATCTAGTAGGGATGTCGAAATGTATGTAGCCTATTCTTTACGCAGTATTAGCAGTAATGTCTAACACTTACATTGTAATGGTTTTGAAGTAAACCAAGTTTGTACACAAGAGAAAAATGAGATGGTTCATTAACAAATTAATTAATTATTTCAAATCCGTGAACAACAACTGGACTAATTAGAAAAAAAAAAAGGCTACTTAATTAGGCTTACTCTAGGCGTCGATTTGAATGTGTGTGTGGGGGGGGGGGGGGGGTACATCTCGCAAAACTGACACGACGACATAAAAAAAAATAGTTTACCTTTAAAGGCTGCCTGTGTATGTGATTGATTTGTGAACACTGACTGACATTTTGTTATTAGCTACATTACATTATCTTTTTTTTTTTTGGCCACAGCTTAACACACTAAATAAGAAAAAATACAAAGACAAATACAGATTTATAGCATTCATCTATCGAGAACAGTTGTCCGATCAAACAAACAAGCAAACAAAAAAAAATGTCTCTTGCGAAATTCTGTCGTTCAACCAAGTCACTCAGGTATACTTCTATTATTAACTCTTTCTCTCCTAATTGACGATACCATCAAAAACAAACTGTTATAGGCCTAGTTATAATCCAGATTTGAGTATTAGTCAAGAACAAATGATATTATTATCAATTCTTAGAAGTAAATTATCAAATTAAGTGAAGTCGTTTCCTCTACTAATGTGGACCTTTCATACTGTTTTGTGAGAGGCATCTGCAACAATAGCAATTCATAAAGATTTAAAGAAGACTACGATTCTAGTGAGTACTTTATTACATGGCACTTTGCCAGGAAGGTTACATTTCTTTCGAATGAAGTACCATCGTTCAGTTGACACTTTTTACGCAAACAATTAGGCACGTAACAAGACATCTTTTTGAACACCAGTATATCTTTCAATCAAACCCATTACGAACGTACATGCTCCAAAGCCTAGAATATATCTCACACTTCAGTATCAACCTGTCCCGATCTTCACTTTGACTTGCGCTTTTCTTTCTAAGAGTAAAAACATAAAGACCAAAAGATAATGAATTTCGGAAGCTTACAATGCAGGAAAATGCTTGATCCCTGTGCTTACAGACCTATTAGCTGGATAAGTGGAAGGCGCGAACGCATTTATTTTTGGTGGTGGTAGTTTAGGAGAAAGCCACTGCACTATTAAAAGTAATAGAAACATTGTTTTAGGTCTGCAATCTTCTTAATTGCAAAGCTATCAATCTTGATGTGTTGAAGATGAGAAAAAAAAAGATATATGTTTCAAATATCAAAAAAAAAAATTGCAACGATTAGATCTTATTTAGCTACATCCTACTAAATTTGAACATTAACAGCGCATTAATTGCAAGCAATAATTTTGATTTCATTATTCTTTATTGAACGCAGGTATATAATCTGACATCAAGGCAGTATATTAATGTGATCTACAGCTTATTGATGAAATTGGATAGGAAATTACGTAGTTTTATGAAATATTAGACATCCACTGTGCGCCTGGTATTTTTTTAGAGGGTAATGTGAATTGTGCAGACCAATACCACTCTTTAGTCGTAACAGAGATACCCCCCCCCCTTCCAGTAGCCTAAGCGATATAAAGATCAACTCAGTCGCCATTTCGCCCTAATTGGCATAGAAGAAAGTAGCTGGCAGTAGATGGTCTTTGAAAGAGACAGTTGGACCCATTCCTTACCCTAATAGCACTAGGGAAGATGGAGCATTTATACAAATTTGTCCTAGCATATGGAGTGAGGAGGTTGGTTTTATCTTTGTGTCTTTCTGAGTATTTTATTAGATTTTGTATTTGAAGATTATGGTTCAGTGTTTTATGTATAATTGCGAATTCTATTGCCCCGGGCACACGTTTTGCTCACTACGCCTCATGTCTATTGGGGATGGAGATAGAGTGGCTAGATAGTTTGATGTCAAAGTGGCGGGCTATACATAAGTGTGTTGAGGTGCGTGACTGGCTATATAGTTTGATGTCAAAGTGGTGGGCCATACATCAGTGTGTTGAGGTGCGTGACTGGCTAGATAGTTTGATGTCAAAGTGGTGGGCCATACATAAGTATGTGTTGAGGAGCGTGACTGGCTAGATAGTTTGATGTCAAAGTGGTGGGCCATACATAAGTATGTGTTGAGGAGCGTGACTGGCTAGATAGTATGATGTCAAAGTGGTGGGCTATACATAAGTGTGTGTTGAGGTATGCTCACGTTGAACTAGTTGCACATTCTATAATATGCTAAGGTTGTATGTAATCACTAATCTTTCATATATGTAATTTTTCATTTGATCATAAAATATTTTTAAAAGCGTGCTGATCAGTAATTTGACATAAGGAGAATGAAATGGGTTGCCTGAATCAGCCAGGAAAACCAACGAGTTAGCTGACTTTAAGTCATTAATTAACATGGATGACTAGACTGACACATTAAATGTGTGGGATTTAATGATCTTTGTTGAAGTAACGTCTGTAATATAAGAAGATAAGATAAGGAATCTATTTTCAACAGTTCTTTTCATTATTGCATTAATTTGTGAAGGTAGGGAATCCGATTGGTTAAGTAAATGCATTCCCAAGTTAAACCCAGACATCTTTCAGGAACAGAAGTTGACTCCATAGTCACTTCTGTTTACACAGAAAAATGAGTTTGTGTTTATCTGCGATAATTTAACATTTAACTAGAACAAAGATTGTTTCATAGGTCTAAAAAAGATAAAAGACAACGTACCGGGTATCTTTGACGAAATAGAACATTTTTCCAAAGGAGGAACAGAAATTGATGAAATAATCCCATTTCTTTGGCTGTGTTTCTAATTCAGTACAAACTCCATGGCCAAGTATTTGGACTCTGCTTTTCCAATCTTATACAACTGGACCAAAAAAAAAAGAACTCTGAAATATCAAACACAATCTATTCATTTTCTTTCACACATGACCCGTTCCTTTCAACATCTACTCCCCCCCCCCCCCCCCCACTTTTCTGACACATTAAAAATTGTACAGCTGTTCTCGGCAAGACTGCCTAGACTAGAGGGAGAGAAAAATAATACGCCACTTTATTCGTTGTTACTTATCTCCCATTGCTAAATATTTTTTTTTTATATTATCTATCTTCGAAAAAGGTAATATAAAGGAGTAGGCCTACCATTTTCAAATGAAATATTCACGTGCTAATATAGGACATTGTCAAGAAAAAAAAGTTAATAAGAGAGTGTTATGGTTCATATATATAAGATGAGATCTTCACTCTAAGCTCCTCTCAAATGTCTTTTCACCATTCTAATGAGTTTTCTCTTTCAGACTCTTCATGTGCTTCCTCAACAGTCATCTCCCTTAATTAATTGATTTTGGCGACGCCAGTAATTTATTTTTGTGCCCCAATGATCAGGTCCAAGACTTATAATTTTAGAGGCATAATCTGCAAGCACTAATTACTTAAAGATTTCTCTGGTCGCCACCTTGGAATCCATAAAGCAGAAATTAAAGGAGTGGTGTTCCTGAAAATATGCCCCATTCCTGAACATATGCTAGCGTCTAGCCTATATTTTGTAGAAGACTTAATGAGAATGGATACAGGATGACGACAATGTACAATAAGATGTTTTAGATACAAAATTCATAATACGTCTAGCACTATTTTCTATGTTTGATTCTAGATACAAAATTCATAATACGTCTAGCACTATTTTCTATGTTTGATTCTAGATACAAAATTCATAATACGTCTAGCACTATTTTCTATGTTTGATTCTAGATACAAAATTCATAATACATCTAGCACTATTTTCTATGTTTGATTCTAGATACAAAATTCATAATACATCTAGCACAATTTTCTATGTTTGATTCACCTTGACAATGGTGTCACAAGGGTCGGTGTCACCCGATGCGGCTAGTTCCGGGCGTCCCCCCACCCCCATCAACTTTCCCCCAAATTTCTAAATAAAAACTATCGCTATTTGTTTTTCTTTGTTGAACAGTGATTTAATTACCCACATTCATTGATTGTTACCCAGCTGTAAAATGGGTGTTGATTGTTGTTTTTTTTAAATCGTTGTTAATGACATTTTAGATTATTATAATCAGAAAGAGACTTAACATGATCTAAACTTGTTTATTTTCTTAAATTTTAAAACCTTTTAGAATTTTAGAATGGCATTACTTAATGCCGTGTGGCTAAAATTTTACCCAAGTTCAAATCCTTGCCGTTTCCATCCCCCGTCGTCCTGCGGGAGGTTTGGGCTAGGAAGTAGATTATCTTCAACTCCGAAGGAACACCCGAAACATGTCAGACATTTTACAAATATTATTAGTGATGCCAATCTAGACTAAATAATGTACATTCGTCGCCCCCTCAGCTGGGGTCTTTGGGAGCTCCTTACGCTACACGAGCGGGGTCCAGAGCGGCAAGCGATTTCACTGTATTTCTGAGCGTCAGAAACTCATTCTCCTTGGGTATTCAATGCACTATTTCTCCTAGTAAGAAGATTGGAGGTGAATTAAAAAGTAAATTAAGAAGAGTGGACGGCTGAGACTCAAGTGTGACAGACATTCCAGGTTGTAGAGCATGTAAGTTTGTAACGGGCCTGATAGTCGTAAGTTCATCCTCGTGACGTCTTGTAGCTAGTCTGTTCACGCAAAGGATGTCCATAGTACGATGGTATATTGAGGAATTCGTCAGTTGTGACGTAAGGTCTACTACCTTCTTGACCCAATATACCGTTTTTCCCCCTTAAATAATTGTACACGTTATTTATACCACAACGTCTGTATCATATAAGATAAGATAAGAAGACAACCATTCTCTGATCAAGTTGAAACTTCAATTATTTATTGTTGGCCTACCTAAAAAAAAACATAAATCATTAAAAAGTTACACAATTAGTCAATTAATTATCGATAATTAATTATTGTCTTTGATATCGAAAAAGGGAAATAAATTCTACAATATTGATAGATATAGGTGTAAGTGTGGAGTTTTTCCCCTAAGATAATCTTCATTTTTTTAAAAGGATTTTTTTATATTTTGCTTGTTTGAAAGGACAAGTCAACCCTGTAACTTGCTACGATTCAGAGTCATGTGTAACGTAATGGTTTAGTCAGAGTAGGCTATACGTTGTATGCACAGAGTTGTATAGTGTGAATGTGTATTGTTCGTCATAAGTAGGGGAACTTGTATTAATTGTCATCAATGGGCTTGGTACAACAAGAACATAGTCATAGGGACTTCTAACAGCGCAGTTGTCTTGATAGAGAGAATGTTTACATCAACTTCATAGGAGACCAACTATAATGATAATGTGCAAACAGATCTTTTTTTTTTCTTTTTTTTTTTCTATGGTTCATAGTAGTGATTTTTTTTTAATCAGTAGATTACATTGCCAAAACAAAAAACACAAGACAAAACAGTAAGTTCCATGTTTTTACAACGATTAAGGTGAACATTGTTCAGAAATTGTTCAACTTGATGATCATTTGGTTGTCTGTTGTTCACTGTAGTATGTACACATGTATTAGGCCTAGACACGTTCTCACACGCCAAACGAACGCAGTCCTTGAAATTGAGATTGCTTTAAAAGCAACTGTCTTTAGTTTCTATGGAAGCTGAAAAAGTTAAAGAAACAGAATGATAAAAAAGGTTTTTGATGGTGCGTTTGACAGATCAGCAGTATTTCTCTTATACATTGTATAATGTCCAATAGTATATACTTATTACTGCTAATCAAAGAAGAAGTGTTTTTATTTTTGTAGTTTTTTATATTCAGTATTGAAGAGATTACATTGCCAACAACGCTTAAGACACTAACGAAAGTTCACGGTTCACACAACAATTCACGTTAGCATTGTTCATGAACTGTCCAAACTTGACCATCACTAGGTATAGGTTGTCCATTGTCCTCTTGTTGACGAACGAAGATAGTGGGATTCTTTCGGAAGGATCTATCCCAATTTCCCATAGAGGCCCAAGAAATATAAATGTTTCAATTGGTGCGTTTGACTTCCTTAAACTGTTTCTATGTACCACAATGTGGGCTAATCAACGCAAGAAGCTATTCATGTATATCATTCAGACATATCAATTATCTGACTATAACTAGCACAAATGTAGAAAGAGACAAATTTTCGTTGTTCCAAGTTTTCTCATAATATTAATTCATGTATCTTAACTAGTCAATACGTACCGTAATATTTAAGAAAGAACGCATTAAACACAAAACAAAAACAATTCTATTCATCAAGTAGAGCACTTTCACTTTGTTTAAAAATGTGTCATTATTATTATTATTATTATTGTTATTAAAATGTAACAGTTAGAATTGAATGAAACGCTGAACTGACGATAATTAATCAGTTACCGCCCTTTAATAGATTTCATACTAATGAAAAAAAAAAGATATCAATGTTATTTTTATTTTTTTTGTTATAAAAATACTAAAAGTAGAATATTTTAAGAACAATAAATATAAACTGATTGAAACTGAAAATAATGTAGCATCTAAATTTTTACAATGAAGACATTTTCCCCTTACAAGAACCGGTATGGTCCTCTATTGGTCGTGGTCGTGCACAACGAACCGTTTTTCGCCAATGTTGCTACGCCACTGGTTGTGGTCAGGGCCGGATTTATAGTTGATAAGGCTCTAAACTATTAGAGATAATGGGGCTCCTTTTAGGATTATTTTTTCCTTTGCCCTTTCTTCAAAATGATTGAAAATATCCCGGTAACTATTTTGGAAGCACCCGAACAAACGGGGACCCTAAGCTTCAGCGTATGTAAGTAAATCCAGTACTGGTTATGGTTGGTAGCTTGTGGTTCAAAATTTCTAATAGTCAAGCTGAAAATATTGAAACCTGCCTTTTTACCTGCTTGAATGGACCACCTCGGGGGCCGATTTTTAGTTTGTGTTTCGTCACGAACTGTCTTTGTTTAACCTTGTTTAAAAAGTTCATTTAAATATAATAATGTTGTGCGTGTGGGATTTGACGATGTTTTTTTTAAAATAAGAATATCCAAGCAACGCCTCAATTTAGACGACACGTACCTTGCCAACAAGTTATTGGACGTTAGCATGTTTTACATTGACACACAGTAACAATGAGCCAAGATCTTCTAATGTAGTTTAAAGGGTTAGGTTTGTAATAGGAGAAATCGTGTTTTTTTTTTCTTTGCCAGATTATCAAGAGCTCGTGGATCAATTGTTGCTAACTTAGGTGACGAAATGACGTGACCTAATTTCTCAAACTGTGGTAATAATGTCACTCTTACTTGATTGGAATGGGAATTAAGAAAAATATGGATATGAATCATATGATTATTAACATAATATTTACTTTTCATTTTTCAAGCTAAACTTTGACTCACTATGCCCCCAGCTGTGGAAAATGAACTGAACGCCGTGATTCACATTCCTTACAACTGTCCCAGACAGTTTCGGAACTCCGTTTCGACAGGTCTGGAAAGCCAAATGCTATTAACTTATATAGAAACAGGTGCATTGTGCACAACCGCAGCGGGCTTTCCTACATTGGTCATACGCATATTGTCGTCAATGTCTTTCATAATTTAAGTGATCTTTGAGGCGCCTACCAAATTATTGAACTAAATGATCTTTTAATTGAGCAGTTAGCCTTCACTAAGAAATGTAGCTCCTAAACAATGTTTAGATACAAAGCCTTGAAATTTTAAATTCATAGATGCTAATTGTATTAGTCATGCAAATATATTATGTAAAACTAAACATTATGTTAGTTGATCGTTTAACCATGTTCAAAGATGGAGAGCAGCCTGCTATCCAGCTAAAAATGTCAGTTTAATATTATTGCTTGTGAATCAAAGTTCTGTAAGCTCTCTTTACAATCATGTATAGTTCGTCCATCGTGGTTCGATGATGACCACTTTGTCATCCAGGGGGCTGAGGGCTTTGCACTAGGGTTTTATGCCTCCTCATGTGGCTGGTGAGACCTATGTGAGCCCGGAATGTTCGGCTGTACACTGGGCAGGTTATTCCAGCTGGAGCTAGTGTCGTTTGTCTTGCTTTTCTTTTCTGGCGTTTTTCTTCTGCCTGCGTTGTTCGTTTTTCCTCAGCAACCTGTGCGCCAGTTTTCACAGCGTGACGCCATGATGCTCTGTCGTGTGCCTCTGTCTCCCAGGTGCCAGGGTCTATGCTGAACGCCTTCAGAGAAGCTTTGAGGGTGTCCCTGAAGCGCTTTCTTTGCCCACCTTGTGAGCGCTTTCCTTTGCTTAGTTGGCCATACAAGAGTCGTTTTGGGATGCGGTGGTCTTCCATTCTGTAGACGTGACCTGCCCATCGCAGCTGGGACTGTACAGGATTGTGTGGATGCTTTGCAGACACGCTCTTCGAAGGACTTCTGTATCTGGTATTTTGTCTTGCCATTTGACATTTAGTATTTTTCTCAGACATGTCATGTGGAAGCGGTTTAGTCTCTTTGCATGTTTACTGTACACTGTCCATGTTTCTGAGGCATAGAGCAATGTAGGGAGGATGACGGCTCTGTAGACCCATAGCTTGGTGTTTGTGGTGATACCACGTCTGTTCCAGACATTTGTAGACAGTCTGCCATAGGATGCACTGGCCTTGGCGATACGCAGGTCGATTTCACTATCGATTTTTCCATTTCTGGAGAGTGTGCTGCCAAGATACAATCATAGATTACTATTAGCTGATGCAGATGTTGAGCCACATTTTTCTCATTTCTGCAATGTTACAGTTCTCAGTTATTTTCAAGAAGCTTTTCCCACACAGCAAGACATGAATTGACATCCTGAAAGAGTTTTTTTTCTTACACTCTTTTCTATAACCACTCTAACATCAATTATTTCTTTTATTTCTATTCACAGAATTTTGCAATTCATTACAGCTTCATCATTACAAGATTAATTTCAACTTTACTAATTCATCACAAAATGTCAAAGTTAATAAAAACATGCCTAAGTGATGAGGAAATCAATAAGTACTTTTTATTGGACATAATATATATTGTTGTAACCCTGCCTTGCATCAGTGCTTGTGGTGCGTACGAGCGCACTATTGAACCAGAACAGGAAGGCGCTAGGATAGAGGAAAGAACAGTGTATCAAGTGATTGTGGAGAGTCTGAATTGTTGGAAATTAAGGGGCTGTCTTTTGTGCTGCCTGAAGACTGTAGGTGGGGACCTGAAGCGAAGCAGGAAAGGCTGTCGTTGGTCCGTATTCAGGTTGCTGGTAAAAGGACTGGTATAATTAGTAGCAAGACTCTTGGAATGCATAAGGCTGTTATGTGTTTGTCCTGGTAAATAAAAACACTTATTTATTTACTGTAGAACTTCATTGAGTTGCCTACCTTAGATTTACAACAATATTTTCTTTTTACTAGATCATTTTTTAATGATCAAATCAAATTTTATATTCTAACATGATACATTTAAAGTGAGAAAATAGTTGGAAGAATATTTAATATTTAAAAAAATTAATTGTATCCAATACTATTTGATGCCAAACACCAAAGATCTAGGAACAATAGTTTCATAGTTATAATGAAATTTAAAATATTTCAAGTTTCAATAAATTTTGATGTAAAAAAAGATAAATCAATGTAATATACAACAATTATTACAGCCTTCAAAATAGTATAACAAGTAGAGAGACAAAAAAACACATCAGATTTACAAAAAATATATTAATATAGAATACATCAGATTTACAAAAAATATATTAATATAGAATACCGCGCCTCCATACATGACTGTAAAAAATATTAAAGTATTTCACAAGCATGTTAAAAACTTTAAAAAAAAACATGATCTTATCTTCTTCTTCTTATCTTATATAATACAGACGTTACTTCAAAAAAGAAGATGATTACGTCCTACGCGTCATGCATTTAGTCATGCATATTAACCAATGACTTAAATTCTGCCAAGTCACTGGTTTTCCTGGCTAGCTCAGGCAACCCATTCCATGCTCTAATAGCACTAGGGAAGAAGGAGTATTTGTACAAATTTGTCCTAGCATATGGGACGAGGAATGTGCCTTTATCTTTGTGTCTTTCAGAGTATTTTATTAAATTTTGTTTTTGTATTTGAAGATTATGGTTCAGTGTTTTATGTATGATTGCTACTTTACTTTTGAGCCTTCTGTCCTGAAGGCTTTCTAAATTTAGTGATTTTACTAAAGGTGTTACTCTAGTCAAATGTGAATATTCGTTTGTTATGAATCTCACTGCTCTATTTTGTGTCTGTTCCAGTTTCTTAATGTTTTCTTGAGTTGAGGGGTCCCAAACGGAGGATGCATATTCTATTATTGGCCTAACCAAGGTTATCTATTATGTATGGCCGCCTTCAGTCGAAAAATGACTACAGATCATTTCATTATAATATTGAAACATTAAAAATAATTTTTGTAGTATTTGGTTTGGTTAACAAAAAAAAAATAAAAAATATATATATATATCTATCTATATATATATATCTATCTATATCTATATATATCTTTTAAAATTTTAATTGTCTTCGATTCTGAAGATTAAGGATGAGTGCAGTGTTTCACATGATTATGCAAACCCAGTTGTGACATGCATATATTCTTTCACATCTTGTGCTGACAAAGCCATTGTTCACCGGCGGTCTATTTTTGTTATATAACAATGGACCAATTGTCATTCAAACTAGAAATTAACCAGTAGATATCAAATTTATTGATCTAGTCTTACCATATTAAAAAAAGATTCAAATATCACTACAATAATAATATCACATTCATTATCACCATTATGCTGCTTGCGAAGAAAAACATGTGATACATAAAAAGTTTGTAGTGGAAAGATACTCAATGATTGCCAATCCCTGCCTTCCCCAGAAGTTATGAAGGTAAGTGACAACTACTTTTAAATCTTAGAAGTCACCATTACTATAGAGTAAACTCAGAATTCAGAGAAATGTTTTTAAATCATTTTTGAAAAATGATACTAGAAAGTGACCAAATTCAGTTGATTTTTAAAGCTTCTATGAACATTATTAATTTGTTAAATATTAATAAATAGTTTAACAATTATTTACAACATTCTTACAAAAGATAAGGCAATATCAATTAATAAACTCCAATTAAAAATAACATACTATTCCGAACAAAGACTAAAAGCTACAACAAAATGAGCACTGATATATACAAGTTTGATATTCTTCACATTCAAAATGGAGATTTACATAAACTCAGTTTTAAAACAATTAAAATATTGGTGTTTTCATTCTGTCTCTCTCTTTTTTTCTTCACAATATCCAGTTATTATAATCTCAGGTACAGCAGAAGAGGAAAGTGTCTGTAGATTTTAATACTAATTATTGTTCTACTTCTGAGGTTTAATGGGGATAATGCTAACGTATCGTCTCCTACTGTTAGTATCAGCTGGTGACGATTCTACCTTAGTGCTAATGTGTCCAAGAAATGCTGGATTTTTAAAGCCAGACAAATTTTCCAAATCACTATTGGACACTGATGTGGAGACTTCCTTAGAAAATGTGGAGCCAGAGTCTGATGATGAAGGTTGACTGGATGATTTGGAGGCTTCATGTTTGTCAGAAATGTTATTTGCATAGCCTGTTGATTGTTCATGTGCAAATTTAATAAAAACCTGTGAGAGAGAGATATGAAAAACAAATTTATGAATAATTCCTTTTTTCTAACAACAGAAATAAAGAAAACATCAAATATATTTCTTGCTATTCAATAAACAATTAAACTAACAATAAAGTAAGTAATAGAATTTGAGGAAAAGAAGACACTGTTGGAGGAATGAGAACTACTTACTGAGTCTAATGTTGTCTGAGTTACAGAATAGAAGCTGATACTTTGAACTTCTTGTGCAGCTTGTAAATATGTCAAAATATTAGCAAGAGAAAAGGAGGTAAAAGGAACTTGAAGTTTGACACAACTGTGATGTTTGCCCTAGATAGAAAAAATACTTTGTTTTATTTATCTTTATAGAAATACATGAATATATTAGTTGGCAGGTGATGTTGTCAAATTTCTCTCTTTAAATTTCTAAATTTGTTTCTAGAGCATCTGAGATATAATAACATTAGTTACTAAATGAACTTTTTAAATAAATATAGTCTTTATGAAAAACAAGTTTTATAATATCACTAGTATAAAACACTAGATTTTGCTAACAGAACACTTTATGCATTGTATCTTTTCAAACTTACTATAACTTCTGAGCCTGTAAATCTGTTTACAAAGTCATGACATATATCTGTTAATAGTTTATTGCCTTTGTGAATAGTCACAATATATCCATCACCAAACCTAAATTAAAAAATACATTTAGATTTTAATATTCTCCTAATAAAATCATTTAATGAAATATTACATTTAATGAAATATTATAATAAGATATCTCTATTATCATATTATCTATCAAGAGTTGTAACTTTTTTTTTGCCCAATATTTGAATATAAAAAATAGAAGATAAACTCACTTATGTTTTAAATGCTGTGGACTTCCTATACATTTGATCTCACCATCCACCATGATGGCTAGAGTTGAACACAAGGTGTCACATTCATCCATGCTGGTGAAGTACCGGGGTACACATAAAAAAATATTTTTTAAATGATTAATTCTGTATATCTCATCTTTTATGCTATAAGAATGTTAAGTGCGCTCTGGTCTAATATCTTTTGTGTACATTTGGGGGAGGAGGTATCTCCATGCTGCATTTAGGCACTTAGAAAACACAACTCCCTCTGAATCAGGATAGGTAACCAAGTGGCTTATGCAGATATTAGATAACATCATTATGTATTTAGGAAAGAGAAAAAAAAATCGACAAATTAGAGAAAAAAAATGTATATGAATGAAAGTTCAACTTTCCTCACTTGCTTAATATTCAAAGTAGTACTAATAATACAGATATCTCACCTATGAGATGTCAGTATAACTGACTGTCCATTTCTTGTCGCTTTTTCAATACATTTCCAAGCCAACCTTCTAGTAGCAGCATCCATACCAGTTGTTGGTTCATCCTTTTAGCCAACAAGCACATCAACAAAATAACATAAAAAAGATAAGTCAAGTAACACAAGTATAGTGTAAACTTGATCTACCACCTAACCATATCACCATTAACTATTATATGTTTTGCAATTAGTTGAGGTTGTGTTTAATAAAAAAACATTAAGAATGAAACATACCAAATATACGATTGGTGGATGACCCAGCAAAGCAACTCCTAAAGCTAATTTTCGTTTGGTTCCTCCACTGTAAGTATGTACAGCTTTATGTGCATACTGAGTTAAGCCAAGTTCTACCAGAAGCTCATTTACAAGCTGAGGAAAAAGTTCATTATTAACTGAGATTTAAAAAACTGTAATATTCAATATAAAACTAGACATGTCTTAATAAAATCTAGTTCTGCATTTTGACTGTTGTGCATTTGAAGAAAATACTCACTATTTCAGTCTGCCATGGATGGAGTCCACGTAGACGAGCATGAAAGTAAAGCATTTCTTCTGCTGTCAAGTATTCATCAAGTCCTCCTTCTTGTGGGCAATAACCAACATTTTGTCCAAAATGTGTATCTTTCTTTGAGAGTCTAAGTGAAACACACACATTTTTGAAAACATTAATATTATTACATTTTAACATATAGGCCTACTTCTCATCAGTGTCATATTCATTTATAATGTAGAAACAATAGATAAGTCTTTTAAAAATAAAAGAGTCTGAAAAGTACAATTTTACCTTTCCCCTTTAAGAATAACTGTTCCACATGAAGGTAGACAATCCCCTGTTAACATTCTGAAAGTAGTTGTCTTTCCTGCTCCATTAACACCAAGAAGACCAAAACACTTTTTATGAAAAAACAGTACCATCTATTAAAATAATGTTTCTCTTTTTGTTTTAGAATTATTTATGCATAGTGTATCTTTCATACTTATAGCATGCTCTTTAGAGGACCATTTTTGGGAGGCATTTGTGCTCAAGTCAGGTTTTGAACTTGTGCTATCTAGATAGGAAGCCAAGCTTTTTAAAACTTCTCAGCCACAAACTGATAATGGACTACGTGTATTGGGCAAGGCTCACTAAAGGGATCTTATACGGCTAATACTTTAATAAAGTTCCTTAAGTATTGGTACATCACTACCAACTAAGCTAATTTATAGGAAACAAGAAAATCTATTCAACTGTACAAAAAAATCTGACATTAGAAAGTCATCATTATTCCGAATATAATGAGTAATTACTTGTTACACTAAAAAAAAAAGCAGCATAAAACAAAGTGATCAAAAAGCTCACTTCACTTTACTCTGAACTAGAATTTCTTGATATAAGCAAGGTATTTTTTTTAAGCGTCTATCACAATGTTTGATATGAAACAAAAAATCATCCCAACTAGAACTACTATGAAATCTAGGTCATAGTGAAATCTCTAGCAAAGTTTTTATAGTTCAATATTCAAAGCTTACACATTAGATGTTTAAAAAACAAACAGAGTCAGCGAAGGTTTATTTATTTATTTTTTTCAAATACAAACATTTGATTAACAATAAATGAACCTATGCCTAAACTATAATAAATTATACCTACTTTAAATGTATAATTTTATGATAACTATCAAAAGAAATTAATCGTACCTGTCCTTCGGGCACACCAAAGCTAATGTGATTAACAGCAAAAAACTTTCTTCCATTTTTTTTGTAAACCTGCACAACAGAATATTAAAAAAAAACTACTATCATCGAAATACCAATGTTGAATATATAAATATGTTTAAAATATTTGATGTAATATTTTATTTGCTCTTTAAGAAAGTCACAAACATAGAGGTGTTACTTCTTTTCATTTCCACATGTTTGACTAGATGTAAAAAAATAGAGGCTTATTTTATACTCCATCATTCTTTTGTTAAGCTCCTTAGTGAATATATATATATATATATATATATATATATATATATATACATAATATATATATATAATAGTAATATTATTTATAGAGCGCAGTTAACCAACAAAATGTAGGCTCAAGGCACTGTAATAACATTACAAACATAAACATGAGAACTAAAATGACAAACTAATCTAAAAAAGTTTATTATATAAATATAATATATAAAGTCTGTCTCTTTGAATGTTCAGAATCTAATCACATCATGTCAATAACAGCAACTGACTCAAACTCAATAGAAATTTTGCAATGCAATGAAGCACCTGTATTAACTTAAAAAGATAAACTAAAAAATTATTGGATCTAGAAGTGATATGATAATAGGAAAAGATAAGGTTGGCTAAATGACGTGTGAATTGAATCTTTTCCGAAATAAAACTACTAATGCTCTTGCATCATTACAAATGTAGCCTGGAGTGACATAGCCTATATAAAATTGCCAATGAATAACAGAAATTATAATTTTATGTTTTTCTTGAAAAAATGTAGCATACCTTTGATAAATTATCAACAATCAGCAAATCATTTCCTAATCCTTGTTGAATTCTTTCTTTTTCTCTAATAACATCCTCATCTTCTGACAAAGTCTGCTCAAGTAAACTGCTTTCTTGATCAAGACTAAGAAAATTAAAGTGACGATTACATAAAATAAAAATTCTTCATATTAAATTCATTTCTATTACAATTGTTATTTATTAGCAGTTGAAAGTAAATGTTATGGCTCACACATTTATATTATTGATTAACTTGTCAATAAAGTAACGTGAAGTTTGATATGCTATGCCATAAATCAAACACTTGAAATTAAAAAAAAAATTACTTAATAAAGACTTGTGATACACAATACACAATAAATAGCAACTAGCATTTATGCTTAAAGCTTAGCTACCTCAAAACAGGCTGTCGGACACCATCAAGAAGAAGATTTAATACAAAGAAAATAACACCCTCCAAAGCCATTGCCAAAAGATTCCAACCTAAGATTTCAGTACTAAATGGACTAACAAATCTGTCTTCATTATATCTGCAAATAGAAAGTATCTAGATTTAGCATCAACAAAGTAGATTATTTAATAAATGTATTTAATTTCCACTAATTAGAATTATCAAAACTCTTTACCTTTTAAAAATGTTATATAGGGCAGTATTGGTTGCCATGTCAGTTAGCCCCTGACCAATGCTAAATTGAGGGACTATAAGAAGGAGATATTTTAATACTTTGTATCCAGTTGTCATGTACTGCAAGAAATTGAAAGATATAAATATCACTCAAATGTAGATTTACAAGTTTACAGCCGTTTCTTAAATCACACTTCATAACATACATACAAAACAGAGTATTTTGTGTTCTTGATAACAGTTAACAGAAATACAAAATGTCACTCATAATTACTCCATATGTTTGATTGCAAACAATTTATAATTACATGCCTGAAATACTTAACTGTGTCAGAGGGCAGATTTTGATATTTAAAAAAATGATTGTTGCATAAAACAATGAGTTCCATTTGAAAAATAATCTTAGGATTTGTTTTTAGAAGTCTAAAAGTATTTATTGCATCTATATTTTAGCATGCGACAGAAAGTTGTGAAATCTGAATTTAAATAATACTTTTAAATTTTTAGATCTAAACATGACTACATGACTGACAGACAGACTACACAAAACCAATAATACTATTCCTCCTTTTGGTAGCTGCTAAAAAGTGTGTTTAAAAAAACGTAATTTAAATTTTTGTCAAGAATCATGCTAGATAACTAGGCATTCATCAGTTATCGATAATTAGTAATAATGGTATGATCATCTTTGAAAGATGTCTAAAAAAGAATGGACTTCATTACCAGATTTTAGGATTAAAAATACTTTTTATTACCTTTTTATTCAAGTGACTAAGAATAAGTGCCAAGGGATCAAATGTCTATTTTCAGATTTTTTTTTAGTGTTGTGATTAATTTTTGGAAATATTTTATTTAAAGTATTACAGTGATCAAAATAGATTTCTGTTTTTAGGATCAATATATTATCTTACCTTAAGCTAATTTATAAAAACTCCAAATGAGAAAAATATTTCTGTGTATCCAAAACATCAGAAACTAAAGACAAACTCTATCTACTTACAGAAAAAAATGTTATGGTCAGGAAGGAGACAAGAGTAATAGTGGCCAACAGAACACTGCTAATGAAGATACTAAAGTAAGCCTTGCCTCCGTTGTTAAACCAGTGACTCACGCTATAAACCAAGGGAATCATACACCAACTGAAAAGGAAAATGTAGCAGTTAATAACATGCTGAAGAGAAATCCTAAATAAAACAGTATATACATGTGTGAGAAAATTTGGTGAGAGCTTAGTGTTGCAACTCACAAGGTTCAAATTAAGACTTTCAAATAATAAACAAAAAGTTGAATTAGTACGCATCAAACCAGTCGTTTTCTCATCCTGGTATAGGTTAGCTGTCTGAGCTAGGTCATTGGTAGAGTCTGCCACAAACCCCTCTATATTAGTTGCTTATGTGGTTGTGCAGGCTCATTATCTAGACATTCGCTGGCAAGCTATTTCTAAGACTAGTCTAGTGAATTGCTGACAGGAAGATCTACCAAGTGGATGTACTTAGTTCACAAAGCCCTATCATACTCTTGAAGAGAATCAACTGGATTTAATATGTACATCAAATAGGCTACAAGGTATTTCAATTACCTCATCATAAATGAAACAACCCAAACTCTCCTTCTTAAAAACAAATATCTGACTTTCTCTCCACATAAAAAAAAACTTTAATCCTTGTTCCAACTCTAAATTCAATTACACACCTTCTATTCATTTAAAATTAATGATCACATTTCTTGTGATATCCACGGTCAGCTTTTCAATAACTGGGTATAGTAATAGAAGAAAAATTTAGCCCTAACTTTATAATAAATAAACATGAGCCAGTGCTGACTACAATAGATGGCAATAAAGTTAAAGCTATGAAGTCCTCACTATTTTGTCAGGAATAATGATTTTTCTGGATATTTACAAGTCATGGGTTTCATGCATTGGGTCTATTTTAAAGCCAGGCTTGATGCAAAGGACATTTAGCAAAACATGTTGATAGCTATTAAAAGAAATCTTGCAGCACATAAAGAACTAAAAATGGTTGAAATTTAATACTTTTGGACAATTTTTGTCCTTTAATCTTTAGAATTCCTAAGTTTAACTAAAAATGGTTGAAATTTAATACTTATGGACAATTTTTGTCCTTTAACCTTTAAAATTCCTAAGTTTAACTTTGAATGTCTATATACTGTTAGTAGCTCATCACATGAAATATCCAATATGTAATACTTTGTGTACAATTACTTCCCAATTAACTAAGAATCTATTGTCTAACAAGGAACTTTCTCAGATTTACTCATTTTTTTTCCGTAAGTGTAGAAATTACACATTAAATTTAAAAAAAGAAAAGAAATCACAAAACATTATAGGCTATCACTATTTTTGTTAAGAAAAAAAAGGGCATTAACAATGTAACTATTTAAACAAACTATAACTTACCCATAAAGCAGAATGGCCACAAAAAATGCAGCTAAATTGTCTTTCAAATAAAAAGAATCTGGCTTCACGAGCACAATCCAAATAACTCCCAAACAAATTGTACAGCAGTACATGAACTAAAAAGTCACAAAATAACAACAGGATTATATATGTATATAAAATAGTACTAGCTGGTGTATTCTGCAATAAATGTAAGTATCACCACAATTGACTCCATAAATCATTATTTTTACTATCAACTTATAGTGACACTAACCATATCCCAAATAAAGGTAACTGTCCAATAAGTAATGCTAGTCATGCCACTGATACTCTGAAGTTGTCTTTCCTTCATAGTTTTTTCAGTGATAACAAAAAGAACACAGCCACAAGGAACAAAGGTAAAAGCCACCAGCATAAGAAGAGACACTTCTAAATCTGTTGTATATGAGATCCTGTGGTTGAAACAAAAGTTAAAGGTAGATTTTAAAACTCTGGAAAAGTCTTGATTTGATAGGCTGTGCTTCCTTTCATTTGTTATGGTCATGTATGACAGTTAAATTTAAGTTGATTAGCTGTCTTGATTGCCAGGAACCAGGTCTGAGATGGCTCAACAAAACCATTCATGGTCAAAGAAAGGCCAAGAAATACTAGATAACTGGGCAAAAAGCTATATACTAACATGAAGCAGTCAAGGACTTTGTACTATTTGTGTGTTTTGGCTGTTAAATAACTAAAAGATCAGTAGTAAAAATTTTGTTGAAAAGGAAAAAAAGAAAAGGAATATATCAATTTGTATTGCTTAAGGAACTATAAGAATTTCAATTTGGCCTAAATGAGTTTTAAAGAAAGTTAAATCAGATTTAAACATGTTTTATATTGAGCAACTTACAAAGACTTAAAGTTTAACTGAATTCCGGATAATCTTATTGGATGATTCACTGCTGTGATTCCTGGTGAAGAAAAAAGCAAAAAAAAATTTAAAAAAACCCAATAAAGATCAGTAGAAAAACAAAGGAAAGAAACAATAAAAACCAGTAGAAAAACAAAGGATTTGGATTTTTGGATTTGAGGCACATCGGCACAATTTAGGCCATGTCGTGCCTGCAGTCCCTTAAGGACTACTCTCTCTCTAAACAACAAGGGCCAGATTCTATACAGTCATATAATTAAAATCAAGGTCTATTCACAGTTAAAATAGTAAAGGTAGTAAAAATTTAAATATTTGGTAAAAATCTAATGTAAATAGTGCATGTTCACAAATTCAGAAATCAGATCTTCGTAGATAGCCCCACTTCCCGAATAAAGCCCAGTACCTTCCCAGGGTCGACATTATTAAATAGTGTTTTTAGATTAGTGGCTCTAAAATATTTCGCCCTGACATCCTGGTATCTGGGGCAATCAACGAGGATATGTTCCACGGTGAGGCGAGAGTCACAGTACTCGCAAAGTGGGGGCTCCTCTCTCTTCAGTACAAAAGAGTGCGTGATGTAGGTGTGGCCAATCCTAAGTCTGGTCATGGTTGTGCTACCACGCCTTGTCAGACCCTTAGATGTGGGCCGCCACCTGACATCCGCCACAATCTGCCTGAGTTTACTGTGAGTCTCAGCCTCCCATCGGTTCTGCCACTCTCGATAGGTGGCAGAGTCAATACTTTGTCTCAGGTCCGAGTAGGGAATTTGGGTTCCTGACACCGCATGATTTAGGGCTCTCTTTGCTTCTCTGTCTGCGGCTTCGTTTCCCTCAATGCCAACATGAGAGGGGACCCAGATGAAGGTGACATCCCTACGGTCGGCTGTTATTAGGTCCAACAGCTTCAGGCTCTTATGTACCAATGGGATGTCAGTCTTCATCCGCCCCAAAGCTTGCAATGCAGATTTGGAGTCGGAGCAGATTATAAATTTACTCCTTTCTGATGCTTTTACGGCCATAAGTGCAAGCAATATTGCGTGCAATTCGGCCGTAAAGATGGAGCAGCCATCGGGGAGTCTACGGGAGATTGTTTTGTTCCGAAAGGAGCAGGCACACGCGACCTTTCCCTCCATTTTGGATCCGTCTGTGTAGATGGTCCCACAATCTCCGTAGCTCTCCTGCAGTTCCCTAAAGTGGACTTGTAGTATGCTTGGGTCTGTATTTTCTTTTTTGAAATTAAGGAGGGATAAATTTAATTTGGGTTTATTCATTAGCCAAGGAGGATTCTGAGGGGTTTCTATTTTAGAGATTTGGTCAATGGGTGGGGTTAAATTTTGGATGGGTTCTCTCATTCGAAGGCCCAACGGCTGTATGACGTTAGGCCTTCCATTGTATAATTCTACCTCTGTGGGGTTAAATATGGAGTAACAAAAACAGGGTTCGTGGGGTTGGATTTTAGCTTGACTATATATTGCATTGCAAGCTTTTTCATTCTTATATCCATGGGGAGTTCTCCAGCATCCACATGGAGACTTGGGATAGGTGATGTACGAAACGCGCCGAGACAGAGACGCAGGGCAGCATTTTGTATTGGTTCCAGTATTTTTAGGTACGACTTCCTTGCTGCTCCATATATTATGGATCCGTAGTCTAGCTTGGATCGAATTAGACTCCGATAGAGCAGCAGCAAGGTATCTCTGTCAGCTCCCCAGTCCGTATGGCTGAGTACTCTTAGTATGTTTAATGACTTTTGGCATTTCTTCTTAAGTTCCTTAATGTGGGGGAGAAAATTAAATTTGGAATCTAAGGTGAGGCCTAAAAATTTTGTAGTTTTCACGACAGGGATCTTCTTTTTGTGTATAAATAGTTCAGGGTCTGGGTGGAGTCCCCTTAGATTACAAAAATGCATACTAACTGTTTTGGAGTCTGAGAATTTGAAACCATTATAGTTTGCCCAACCATGAATTTTGTTTAAACATAACTGTAATTTCCTTTCTAAGGTGTTCATGTTTTTCCCATAAGTAAGAATGACAAAGTCATCAATATACAAAGAGCACTCTATGCCAGGGGACAGCGCATTTACGATGCTATTTATTTTAATGTTGAACAGGGTGACTGACAGAATGCTGCCCTGGGGTACACCCATTTCCTGGTCATGAGTGTCAGAAGCGGAGTTGCCCACTCGAACCTGAAATTTTCGATCTTTCAGGAATTCCTCCACAAAACGGGGGAGGTGTCCCTTAAGCCCCATAAGCGCCAGGTCACGTAGAATGCCATGTTTCCAGGTTGTGTCATAGGCCTTTTCTATATCGAAGAATACAGCTACTAGATGTTCTCTTCTGAGTAATGCATTTCTAATATAAGCTTCCAGCCTTACCAGGTGGTCAGTTGTTGTCCGCCCCTGCCGGAATCCGCACTGGTAGTTTGAGATCACTTTATTCCTTTCCAGGTACCAGACCAGCCTACTGTTAATCATTCTTTCCATGGTTTTGCAGATGCAGCTTGTTAGTGCTTTTGGTCGATAGTTAGCTGGGTCAGAGCCGTCTCTTCCCGGTTTAGGTATCGGTATAACTGTGGCTTTCCTCCAGCTGTTTGGGAAAGCGCCTGTTTGCCACACACAGTTATAGACCCCTAGCAGGACTGCCAATGAGGGTTCGGGAAGGTGCTTGAGGAACTGGTAATGGATTTCGTCTTCTCCAGGCGCTGTGTCATGTGACTTGTCCAGCGATTCCCTCAGTTCCTCAAGCGAGAACGGTTTGTTGTAGTCTTCATTGTTCTCTGACCTGAAATCAATGGGGTGTCTTTCCTCCCTGGTTTTGACTTTTTGGAACTCTGGCGTGTAGTGTGCAGTGGATGATTTTTCTGCTATTGAGGATGCAAGGCAGTCAGCTATTTCTCTGGGGGACGTGACAGTTCGTCCTTGGTTTTTCAAATGCCCTATTGCATTTGATTCTTTCCCTTTGATTCGCCTTACTGCCTTCCAAACCGCTCTAGCAGAAGTTTTGGCATCCAGACTGCCGACAAAACTTCTCCAGGAATTCCTTTTGGCTGACCGTATGGTTTGTCTAGCCTTTGCTCTAGCTATCCTGAATAGCTTTAGGTTTTCCTGGGAAGGATTCTTTATAAATGCAGCCAGTCGTTTTTTCCTATCACCAATAGCACTTTTGCAAGCTGTATCAAACCATGGTTTGCTAGGCCGTTTTGGATTTGCAGAGGTTAGGGGTACAACTTTCCTGGCTATACTTAGTAGCTTGCTAGCAAAGGTATCAGCTGGGTTCTGTTCATGGAGGATATTTTCTGTGATATCCTCAGAGCATCTTTTTTGGAATTGTTCCCAATCGGCCTTTTTCAGTTTCCACCGCTGAGGTCGTCCCAATGAAGGGAGATTGTTAGTAATGATGATTGGGAAGTGATCACTTCCCCGTAGATCATTGCTAACTGACCATTTAAAATCGTCCAGTAGTCCGGGGACGCATACGGTGAGGTCAATGCATGTGAATGATCCAGTTCCTGGGTGCAAGTAGGTCGGTGATGCATCATTAAGTATGCATAAATCATGTTGGAGGAAGATATCCTCCAGCATACGACCTCTTGTGTCGGTATTGTTGGATCCCCACATGGTGTTATGGGCATTGAAATCCCCAAGGATTAAATAAGGCCGGGGGAGTTGTTTCAATAGGTCCTCCATGTCTGTTCGGTTTAATGGAGCGCCTGGTGGTAGATACAGGCTGCAGCAAGTGATAACCTTGTGAAGGGTTATTCTAGCTGCTACGGCCTGTACTGTGGTCTGTAGTTCTACCCTCTCATGGGGGATGCTATCCTTCACAAGGATACAGACTCCACCCGATGCTCTCTCTGCATCCTCAACATTCTTGGTGTAAGCACGGTAGCTTCGGAAGCTTTCAGAAATGTTTCCTGTAAGCAGACAGCTACAGGAGTCTCAGAGTCCATCAGTACCTGCATTTCCTCGTAATTGGCCTTGAGGCCTCTACAATTCCACTGTACAATTCTGGAATCCATGGCTTATTCTAGATGACCTACTTGGAGCTATTTGGCCTTGGGAGGCCCCCGGAGGGGTTTCCCTTTATTCCAGTGACCTTGGTATTTTTATTCTTGGGTTTGGATGGAGAGGAGGACAACCCCCTTTTGGGGGAAGTCTTTCTCTCTGGAGAGGGGAGATCCCTCTGGTTAGAGCGGAGGTTATTTCCTCCTCTCTCACCTCGGGCATCCTCTCCGCTTTGATTTCTCCCCTTAGGGAGTTGGTCAACCTCTAACTCGGTAGAGGTTGGGGTGTCTGGCTGGGTTCTCTGAGGAGAACCTGTGTCAGACATGATGTCTCCGGGTTCTCCCGGAGTATTGGTTTTGACATGCTGCTCAGTCTCCATGCTCTCATCAGCGAGCACAGAGAACCTGTTCTTTAGCATGACAACAGGGCTTTCTTGTTTCTTCAGAGGTGTGTTCTTTGGCGGTGTTTTCTTCTGAGTTGGGGGAGGAGGAGGGGGTGGTGGGGTCAATGTGTCCGTCTGTGTGGCTATGGATCTTCCTTTCTTAGCAACAGCCTGGGCGTAGGTCTTTGTCAAGCCGAATTGGCCCTTGGGTAGGGCCAGTACAGCCGATTTCGCCTGGCTAAAGGTACATCCGTTTCTTGCCTTGTACTCCTGCACGGCAACCTCCTGTTTCCACACAGGGCAGTCCTTGGAGTAGGCTGAGTGGCCAGCTTGACAGTTTGAGCATTTGAACTGGGCTGTGCAGCCCTTGTCCTCATGACCCTCTCCAGCACATCTGGCACACACAGTGTTCCTCTTGCAGACTGCCGCGCCGTGTCCATAACCCTGGCACTTGAAGCACCTCATGGGGTTAGGTATGTAGGGCCTCACTGGAACTCGTAGGTATCCTGCCTTCACATACTCTGGCGGTGTCCTAGTTCCGAATGTGAGGATAATAGTGGCGGTTTTGATCTCCTCACCCTCCCTGCGCCTGGTAATGCGCCGGGCATGGGTGACTCCTTCAATGCCCTCCACTATTTCCTTCTCGGAACATTCCAGTAGGTCCCTAGAGCTGATTACACCTCTGCTGGTGTTCAGGCTCTTGTGTGGCATGACTTCCACTTGGAGATCACAGAGTCTTCTGCATCTTAAAATCGCCCATCAGAGTGTGTCTTGCTGTCTACTTCTACAAGGAATTCCATTGTTTTGTGTAGCTTAGACACACTCTTGGGCTCTCCCACTACTGACTTGAGTCCCTTATAGATAATAAAAGGGCTCAACTTTGTCAGGCTTTTTCCCTCCTCTGTGCATCTAACCATCAGAAATGATGGTCAGGTGGCACAGCTTTTTGGGACCTCCTCTTTTTTATCGTCAATTCGACGTTTCTTGCCCAGACATAGGTCTGGGGCAAGTAGTTTTGTGTGTGTTTTTTTGTCCATATATATTTTGGTTAATTCGGCACCTGTGCTCCCCACCCGCCATCGAGTCCAACAAGGGGACGGGCCATTCGGATGTCCAGAATGAGCCCGCCAGGGCTACACAGGTGCTATACTCAGTCAGCTGCTACATCGGACATGTGTCCGATACAGCAGCTCCCTGATTGACCCTCCAGCCACCGCCCTCCAGCATAGGTCGACGACCTATGCTGGTAGCTCGGCATGACCAGCCGGTTGACCCAGAGCGGGCCATCTGGGTCTCAGGTCTAGGGGAACTTGGAGCCAAAGTATTGTGTTGTTGTGGTTTATCCTCAGATAGCCACCACTCAAACACCAGGATCTCTTTATCCCCCCTTACCCGTCGCAGTCCACGGCAAACGGACTGGTCTAGGACGTAGTGAGAATTTAAAGTTAAGGAGACAGTGTGATGATCAATGAAGGCAGACTTAGGAAAAGAGGAGGCAGACACAATGATAGAAAAGAAGTAGGGCAATTTTGAGCTCCAAAAGTGCTAAGGAAAGAGGAGCGCAGTTTAACGTCATGTCTCGGGACGGGAAAAACAAAGGAAAAAAACAATAAAGATCAGTAGAAAAACAAAGGAAAAAAACAATAAAGATCAGTAGAAAAACAAAGGAAAGAAACAATAAAGATCAGTAGAAAAACAAAGGGAAAAAACAATAAAGATCAGTAGAAAAACAAAGGAAAGAAACAATAAAGATCAGTAGAAAAACAAAGGAAAAAAACAATAAAGATCAGTAGAAAAACAAAGGAAAAAAACAATAAAGATCAGTAGAAAAACAAAGGAAAAAAACAATAAAGATCAGTAGAAAAACAAAGGAAAAAAACAATAAAGATCAGTAGAAAAACAAAGGAAAGAAACAATAAAGATCAGTAGAAAAACAAAGGAAAGAAACAATAAAGATCAGTAGAAAAACAAAGGAAAGAAACAATAAAG
Organism: Biomphalaria glabrata; assembly: GCF_947242115.1. Classification (NCBI taxonomy): domain Eukaryota; kingdom Metazoa; phylum Mollusca; class Gastropoda; family Planorbidae; genus Biomphalaria; species Biomphalaria glabrata. The sequence continues at coordinate 55,842,611 of NC_074712.1, read as the reverse complement.
ATCAGTAGAAAAACAAAGGAAAGAAACAATACAGATCAGTAGAAAAACAAAGGAAAAAAACAATAAAGATCAGTAGAAAAACAAAGGAAAAAAACAATAAAAACCAGTAGAAAAACAAAGGAAAAAACAATAAAGATCAGTAGAAAAACAAAGGAAAGAAGAAAATGTGAAAGCAAATAATATTTAATTGAAGGTTAAATGTTGAGAAAACAATTCATTATAAATTGTTGTATTTGGGAAGAAACTAAGTGAAAAAGAGTTTTTTGTTAGCATTGGACTATTCTTAAAAAGATTCCTTGCAGACACTGGCTTTATCTGAATTAGATGTGACAAAATATGTATATCACAACTGGTTTGTGCAGTCTTGTGAAACATTCCACTCACCCTTGATCTTTGAAAAAGAATACATGGCCGTCATTATTAAAGGACTGTTCTTAAGCAATCTTTAGTAGGCAATTAAATTGAACAGACTTTATGTATATAATTTATGATTAATGTAAAAAAAAAGGGAAGAAAGACCAAGAATCATTCAATCAATCAATATTTATGTATTTAAGGTAGAAAATATCATAGATGTTTGTAAAATAAAGGATAGTTAATTATCTATAAAAGTGTGCCTACCATATTCTGAAGAGTTTCTGCCATCAGGAAGTTGAGCTCTTAGGATTGTGTTGGTGAGAGCATTGTAATAAGATGGCATTGAGTGATAACCTTTTGTATTGAACCAGACATAAGTGTCTAATGAATCCTTCTTGTCCAAACTTTCAAATGACCAGCCACCAAACCTGTACAATAAACATTACAGAGCATCATTCAAATAGGCAACAATGTTCTTATAAAAATGGCAACTACAAATTTGTATAAACTTTTGACTTGAAAATTTTGTAGAACAAAGAAAGCTTGAGTTTTGATACTCAAATATCTACAAGGGTATAATGTAAAAACTGTGACCAACTACGATTATAGTCTCAAAGAAGTTAACCCAATATAGCTAGATGTAAATAGTAATCAAATCTCAATTTATAATCTTTTTCTCCAGAAGATACAACAAAAATTTCTTAGCTTGGCAGACACTAATGGCATGTATAAAGTATGCATGACAGACAATAATAGCATGTACATCTATAAAGTAGGTTTGCTATCTATTAGATTCCACTACTTTTGGGTTAGCAAACAAAATGTATCAATTATTGATTGCTCCCCCTTGCCATCATATGTTTAACATTTTATTTGTGAGTACCATTCAAACAAGAAATGGGTTACATGAAGGGAAATCAATGTCTAAGTATAGTTTAAATCTGTAATAAATCTGAACAACTAGAATAACAATTGGATAACATGTGATAAAGAGTGTCTGTAGATGATAGAAACTACTATTTGATAATACCTGTTTTGTTTGTACATTTCAAATGTGTTGATTAAAAAAGAAGGAATACTCCAATCATTGAGATTCTGAATGAAATTGTCAGCCTGGACATGTTTTTCTGGAATCAAATAGTTTGTTGACTGTGATGTGAAGGTTTGAAGACTGTCTACACATTCCACTTTATACATTGGCAGTGAGTTATTGTACCATGGAGACTTGGACACACACTTGTTAGTTCTGAGAAAAGTTTAAATAATAGTGAAGCATTTATTTTTATTTCAAACATTGTATACATTGGATATATTCTGTTCATACATTTTAAAGCCTACTGTTGTACAATTAATGACTATACAGTCTCTTGGTAACAGTCAATTGCTACAGCTTTTAGACATATTTTAAGAAACTGTTTCAAAATTTTTTCTCTACCTTTACTTTTTTATTTTAGGAGAAAACATTTTTCAACAATTTTAAATGTGCTATAGATGGTGTATGTGCCAATGAAGCTGCTGAACAGGCCACTTTGAAAGACTGGAAGTCCGGTAAACAATATTGGCCATTGCCTTTAAAGAAAATGTCTTTACACATTAGTTTATGATACTAACCAACAACAATGAATACAATATTCTCACTCCCATGCCTATAGAAGGCTTGTCTTCAAGTTAAAAGATTAAAGAGGAGTACAGTATTTCATTTGGCTGCACAGTCATAGCTGTGATCTGTATAGTTAGCCACTTCTTATGGAAACTTTACCACTCTCTTGCAACAGACTAGGCTGTTGTAGACATTAGCTTTCCTTTGCACCTGAAGTGTGTATCACATGCTTTTTGTACGAGATCTCCAGCTGTCACTTATGGAGACCATTTACTGCCAGGTTTCTCCTATATGCCAGCTAAGACAAGCCAGTGCATGAGTTGTTCTTTAAAGCATGTTCATAGTGGCACCTTCCAAAAGGAAAATCTCCAAATAAAAATATTTGAAATGGGATTTATGACTGATAACTAGAAAATGTATAATATTTTCTCAATCAAGAGAAGCCTAAGCATCTCGTTGGAGCTGAATCTTTATTATGCAGTACTTTTTCTATCACTTTTATAAACATAATCCTGAACTCTTATCTGTAATGCTTGAGAAGTAAACTGCAAGATCACACATCACAAGATCTGCAGTTGTTTCAGTTGAAAAATATTATTGCAAATGTTAAATGGTACTCAGTTGTGACGGGCAGGCAACATCTGCAGAATTTACAATTTTCCCCATCACTGACCAACATATTGTTATAAACCTGGTGGTGGCACAGATGGGGGTAGTGGTGTGAGTGTAGTCAGCCGACGCAAATCGCCCCAGGCCAGCGCTAGACGAGCGGTCAACCGTGACGAGTGTCAACACGGCGGTTCGGGAAGGATCGACGGCGGTCCGGGAAGGATCGACGGCGTGAACAGAGCTCAGGAGCGTCACGAGAGTTGTAGTCATCTGACCACCTAGAAACGTCGAGCGGCGTTCTGTCCGGTTCGAGAAGGCCAGTAGGGACCCTATATAAGAGCGGAGGTGTCGCAGTCAAGACGGTTCAGAAAGCGGGTTCACGACAGGAGTTCAGAACACGGTCGACTACAGCACAGTTCAACGGTGTGGTTCTGTACGGAGCATTACGACGGTTCAGTGCGGAGTACTGTCAAGTACAGTTGAGACGAACGGCGTCTTGATCTTGGTCTGTGATCGAGTCGGACACAACGAGCCCAAGTGTGTGAAGTCAGTCCCGAACTGTTGAACCCAGTGCAAGCCCGGAACGAGACGGAGAGGCCAGTGCAAGACTTGATACGGCGGAACGGTGTTATCGGAGAGATATTTGTTATCGCAGAGCTATTTGTACAGTGTTCGTGTTGCCAATTGTACAGTATTGGCTGCTATTTATTCAACCATTAAAGCGTTACGTTACTTTGGAGCCCTGAGTTGTCAAGTTCTTTAAGTTGGTGGTGTATGGTGCAGTTTGCAGAGAGCCTGGATAGTGAGATTCGTAACAATATTTTGTCAAAGTTGTGCAGTGAAGCCAACATTACATACATTCTACGGTAGAATAAAATATCAACAAAACTGAGCTATGTATTGCAAGCAATAGAAACTGTAAAAACTAAATGTTTAGTGCAAAAGATGAGAAATACAGAAACCTACTTGAAATATTTCTGCTGCCAATCTTTCATACAAGCAGCACCATACCCAATGTTATTATCCGCTAGTTCATGTACTAATTTATTAGTCATATCACTTTTCACTGCATCTCTATCCATCAAAAAGAAGTAAAATAGATTCTGTTATTAGATGTGAGTCATTGGTTTGTATTTTATTTATTAGATATATTTATAAACATGTAATAGAAGAAATATGAATACAGCTAAATAAAACAGGAAAACAGAACCATACTGGTAAAATGAATTTATTCCAGAGCCATAAATTGAAGGGTCCAATAGCAGTGGCTTGGGGTCTAGGTCATCTGGTCTAAATGAGTTGAATATCAAAGAAAGCAAGACAAAACTCATTGGCAAAAATATAGAAAATACAAGCATTCTCCAATTGCGACGATAATGATGAAGACGCTTCAGGATCAAGGCTTCAATATGAACCAACTTTAATTTCATACCAGTTCTTCTGTAGTTCATATCACATAAAGGATCAAGAGAGCCTGAAATAGCAAGCATAATAAGGTCTGGTTTAACAAAGAAGTGTCATTTATATACACACGCACATTTATACTAGCTTAAGTAATTTACTGTTTTGTTGGAAGAATTATATTAAATTAAGAAGAATCAACAAATGAAGAAAAAAGTTTATATGACAAAATCATTCTATAAAAATACTTTCAATACCAGAGATTCAAACTCTAGCCAGTTCTTTACCACTATTTTGGTTAAATTTTATTAACAAACCTGTTCTTGATTGTCCATCATCAAAGTCAACTCTGCTAGATTGTTGATTTGGGACTTTTGTTTTAGTGGCTTGAGTATTATTGCTCAAATCTTGATCAGCAGACTTGGTCAGTTTAAGAAATATCTTTAAATATGAAAGCATCAGTTAACAAATTGTGTACCATATTGTATTTTAGTGAATTTAGTAAATACAGAGCTTGAAAGTGTAAATAGTGAACATGAGTTAGGTATGAGCGGAAGTAAGGTCATATGAGAGATCAAGAGTTTTAGCTGAAGTTGTTAGTTGAATAAGTCAAGATCAGCTGAAGAAGTAAGTCAAGTTTGGTTAGTTGAAGAAGTCAGTTGATGTGTTAGTCAAATGAGGTGGTTCAGTTGAAATTGTTAGTTGGAGAAACAAGTAGAAGTTATTAGTTTTATTGTAATAAGTTGAATTTGAAAAGTTAAAGCAAGTAGTTGTATTAATGAAATAAATTTAAGTGAAGTCAAGTAGTGGACTTAGTTAAATGAACACATTATAAATGGAATATAGAAAGATATTATATTCATCTAATATCATCATAAAAGTTGGATTTATGTCATATAAATAAACATCATATTTTATCACATTTGCAAATAGTTCCTAGTTCCTGTGATTAATGTAGTGCTGTACTGTAATGATGCTTATGAATAATATGTCTACTAATTAGATCATTCTGCATTCTCATCATGAAAGTTGTATTTATTCATATTTACATATTACTCATAAAACACTATCAAAATACACCATACCTCTTCCAGTGAAGTGTCAGACAATCCATAACTACCAATATTTAGTTGATTAACAGATTGATCTAATCTTCTGAAAAATTCATCTATTGGTACAATCAAGCTGTGATCTTTAGGTAAGTTAAAGATCAAATCAGATCCAGCTTGCTCTTCAAGAGTTGCATTAGAACATAAAGATTGAATGAACGTTGTAATTGCTGCTGTTGAACTCTTGGATCCTGGAAATAAAAAAGTGTTTAGTGTATACAAATAGATTAAGTAGGTCAGGGCTGTATTTAGTTTCTAGAATCAGAACTGACTTTAAAACAAATGTCAGTGTGAAAATGTGTGTTGGATGATTGTGAGGACTAAGCTTCCTGTCAAACTGTTCGATTGGTTAAAGAAAAGTAAATGTATTTCATCCTTAAGAGATATAGCATATGGGCTATAGAAGTAAGGGGTCACAATTATAGAAGAGGTTGATTCTAGGATGACTGCCTGGTCGTGCGGTTTGCATGCTGGACTGTCGTTCAGACTTCTCTGCCTGCTCCCATCCCCTGTCAACCTGCGGGAGGTTTGGACTAGGAAGTAAATTATCTTCAACTCTGAAGGAACATCCCAAACATGTAAAACATAATGATGTTAAGCTGGAAATGGCAGTTGGACACCCTTGGCTTGCTACCAGCTAAATCTTGCTTCCAGCAGACCTTTGTTTACTATCACATCTCCTTATACTGTTTCACAAAGAGTTAAGTTAAAATCATTGTAACCACAGCACATACCACTTTATTTAAAAGACAAAAATAAGATTCTCTTTTAAGTTATTTTGCAAGTATATACTCACTAAGGTCAATAATTTCTTGTGGTTGATCCTGTAAAATAGTTATAAAACTAGCATTAACTCTTTAGAACATCAACTAAATATGATGAAGAAAAAAAAATGTTTTAAATGTCTTATTTAAATGTATAGACATGTTTTCTGTGTATTTCTAAAAAGAATATTTTTTTGTAAGGCTACTTACCTGTCTCAAACTTGTCTGATCTGCCTTCATTATAGTAAGGCGATAACCACCTCCAACAGACTGTTTAAGAAATGTGGGAGAACCACAGCAAATTAACTTCCCTTGATGCATGACTCCAATTCTATCACTTAAAAAATCTGCTTCGTCTAGGTGATGGGTTGAGAGCACAATAGTTCGACCTGTAATACACATTAGTAACAATTGGAGCAGCTTTCCAAGTAGTTCATACCTGGAATATATATATATATATCTATCTATCTTATCTTATGAGACATTACTTTAAAATAGATGATGATTACATTCTATGTGTATTCCTAAGTCAATCTAGTCATGCATGTTAATCAATGACTTAAACTCTGCAAAGTTTTAATTTTCCTGGCTGACTCAGGCAACTCATTTCATGCTCTAATAGCACTAAGAAAGAAGGAGTATTTGTATAAATTTGTCCTAGCAAATGGATCAAGAAATGGGCCTTTATCTTTGTGTCTTTCTGATTATTACTATGTTAGAAATCTGTATGTAACACCATTTTATTTTTTGTACTATTAAGCAAATTTTACCTGTCCTGTTTTTTGTTAATAAATTCCAGATATGTTTCCGAGTGTGAGGGTCAATTCCACTTGTAGGCTCATCTAAAATGATTGATGTTGATCCCCCAACAAATGCCAAAGCCACACAGAGGCGTCGTTTCATGCCATATGATAGGTTTCTAGCTGGGATATTTCTGTTTTGCCATAGGTCTACCTCTTTCAATAGTCTATTCATAGGAAATAAATATTCAGGTTACTAAAACAATGACAGCAAACATTTTTTTTATAATTGCTTACAGAATAAGTTTTCTGTGTTGATCAGTCAATCTAAAAAAATTGTGAATGAATCTACCTGTAAATTTCCAATGATATGATCTTTTTGTTTTTAGATCTATTATTTTTTACTCCTGCATAAAACCTCATGTTTTCTTTGACAGTCATGCTGGATAATATAAAAAAAAAGATTTTATAAAAAGTACCAGGGCTGGGGAAATGTAACAAGCCTAAACATTTTAGATTTTTAAAATAAGTTTAAATAAGTTTTTCTTTTATTTAAATGAGCTATTATAGGCTAGATATATTTTTGTATTTCAAAATAGTATGAATGGCATTGAATAGACGCTACAAAAAAAAAAAAAAACGGAAAAAATTAAAATCACTTACTAATTAAAAAAAGAGTTCTGCTGAGGACATAGTCCTAACAAAGAGTTATTGCTGAAAGACACATGACCACTAGTAGGTTTCAGCAAACCACAGATGATCTTACTAAAAACAAAAGTAAACATAGTGTTATAACTCTGGAAATGACTTGGATAGAGATACTTGTGTGTGTGTGTGTAGCAAGCTGACATAAATTACACAGGCCAGTGCAAGACAAGCTGTTAACCATGATGAATGACAACTGGCAGTGTGAAGCTGCTTTAGGAAAGATTTATTGTGAACACTGCTCAGGCCAGTTATGTTGGATACGGTTGTGTGCTCCCCCAGAAAAGATGAGCAACCTTCCTTTGGTTTCTAGAAGGCCTTCTGGGACCCTATAAAAAGAGCAAAGGCGTAGAGTCACTTCACTTCATGTCACTTCACAACTTCACTAGTACAAGTCAAAGTCATGATTCAAAATCCAGTCCAATACAGTGGATCCAGTGTGAAGTCAGTCCAGAACAAAGCACAAATATATGAAGAAAAAAAATCTGGCCCTTCAAAAAATATTTCAGCCAGTAATTTAAGATCACAGATGGTCAGATCATATCAATATCCCCTTAATAGTTTTCATAATTTTTTCAGAGTAAAGAGCTCAACATTGTGTACATTTGTATCGTTTAAATGTAAAATTGTGTATTTGTTTCAATAGATAAATAAAATATTTGACCATGTTAAGTTGGTATAATTACATTTCATTTATGCTGATTTTATAAAATAATTGTTTATAAATGAACATTCTTTAGCTGTTACTATAAAACGTTTAAAAACAGTGAATGAAAATATTCCTAGACTTATTTGAGTTGTGAGTGGACCTATTTTTTAATACCTCAGTTGTGTTGTAACTTTTAGAACTTGACCCATATAGGTTAAGTAGTCCTTGAGGGATTATGAGCTCAACATGGCCTAAATTGTGCTGATGTGCCAAAATTCCCAAATCCAATCAAATTAAGAATATTTTTGAAGAAGTTAACCAAAACAAATTGTAATGTAAACATAAATATTAACATAAGAAATGATATTTACATAGTAGTAGTTTTGGCAGCTCCATTATGTCCCAAGAGTGAAGTGATCTGATTCTCATAGAACTGTAGATCTAGTTGGTCTAACACTTTTTTATTATTGTATACTTTGCTGATGTTTTCAACAGATATGCCAACTTTTACATCTGCAGGCATTGCTTCATACCAATTACCTGTATTAAAATATTAGCAGATTGAGAACAAATAAAAACTAAGGATATTTGGGAAAGGTTTAATACTTAAAGACGACAAAAAAAAACAGAACCACTAATAAGCTGAAGTATTATGCCAAATGTATGTAATTGCATCCAGGACATTTATAATACAGATGAAAATTGAGAAATAATCTAAATCTACCACCATCGGAGATGATTATGTCTGCACAGGATGTGGCAAAGTATGTAGGTTGCAGCTGGAACTGTATAATGAAAAGCTATCTACTTAAACGTCAAGATATTGAAGGTCTATGTACATGCTTATGTAAACAATTATTATTATATGTGCATAAAAAAACACCAACTAACTTTCTGTGTGTGTCATTCTGCCAGTCATTTCTCTAGTAGGAAGTTTGTATTTGAAAAAACGTTTCCAATAAGACATTTGAAAGGGAAAATAAAATTTCTCTCCCAAACCATAATGTCCTGAAAATTTAAAAAAAAACATTATCATTTTTTTAAGATTAAATATTACACTGTAATAACATTTGTTTTTAATGATTTAAATATTTTGATTGTTAAACATTAACTGCAGAACAAACAAGAGGTATAGCATAACCTTAGAATATTACAAAATAGCATATCTGGGAGACGTCCTAAAAAATTATTTTAATTAAATATACCTGGTTTAATTTCTTGAACATACCATCCAACAAGGAAAAAAATAGCGCTGTCTATCAACAGAAAATACATTGACCAAGCAAAACTGGGTTGCTCATTTAAAGAAACATTGATATTAGACCACTGAATTCCAATATTTTGTTCCTCAAGAATTGAAATCTTGAATATGCCAAAACCAAATGATGAAGTGGAGCACAGAGACTGCAACAGAGATATTTTATTTTAGTGTTACTTCTGTCAAAAAGCATATATTTCGGCATATATTATTTTATGTTATCTAACATTTAAAAAAAACCTGAGAGATAAGTAATATAAATTGCATTTTACTAAAAAAAACAACAACAAAAAAACATGTCATATGATATTAATTTACTTCCAAATAATGTTACCTAACATTCTTTGAAAGAATGCATGGCATAGATAATACAAGTTTATGAATTATTACTTTATCTCAATATTTAAGCAGTATCTTTCATCTTAAGTGAATGGACGTTTTTTAAATATATTTTTTTAAACATTTGTTTAACAAAAGAAATAATAACTAGGACAATAACATAACAACTGAATAAATAATGTTTAGTTTTTGAAAGATTCAATTGTAAAAAAAAATATAATAATAAATGTTTAAGTTTACCGCTAATATTAATTGCCAACTTGTTAGTTGATACTCAAGACTAACAAAAAGGGTAAAAGGTAAAAAAAGCAAAAAGTAAAGAACTGTGGCAAACAAAAAGGACATGCTGGTTTGAGTGAAGAATGCAGCCACCATGTATCTGAAATATAGAAACACACAATGTCATTTTAGCTCTACCTTTAGTTAAGTCTCTGAGTTACCAAAATAAAATTATTAGTTAACTTAAGATTGTATGAAGAATAACAATAAATGTTTGCAAATTGACTCAAACAATTGAAATTTTTCTGCAGAACTCATCATTCATTTTATCCAGATAGTAATCTAAATAATATATAAATATTTTTCATAAACCATAAAAAGCAAGTGAAAATCCACAAAGGATGATACCTTAAAGCTTTTTTTTCCCCCTCTTAATGTTATTCTTCCCTTGCACAGGTCATGGCACAGGTTCATAAGTAAGTTTATCTTTGAAGTATGGCAATTCATGAGTATGTCAGAAACTAGATCTATGACTTGATCAGACATAGCTGATTAAGGATAAGTACGGTAATTCATGTAGCCATGCAAACCCAGCTGCAACCTTCTTATTTTGCCACACCTGCCTTTGTTTGCAAGGGGTCTATTTCAGATCTTTTCATCTTCTGCACCTGTCTTCAACAAGGCCTCATCTTTGTGAAGGCTCTCATGCTGTACTCTTTCAGAAGCCATCTGCTTTCCTCTCAGCCAATAAGGGCAAAATGGTGTCTGAGTAAATCTTTATAGTGCTTCCAGGGGCACCAGGTATGCCATTCTTATCTAAGCTTGACCAAATAAAAAAAAATATCACCATTTGCATGTAGTCATCCCCCAAAAGCCAAGTAGTTCTACTAAGCTGGTCTTCAGTAGAAAATGGTTATTTGTAAGTATAACTAGCTGTCATGTGTATCAGCACTTATATATAGCACCTCCTCCATGGAAATTACAGTCACAACAGAATTGAGTTTGCCCAAATTTTGGTCTCTTTGTTCTCCATGTAGAGGACACTGAGATTGAGGCTTGGAACTGTCTTGGTCTTTGATTTTTTTTTTGCCCTGTCTTTGGGGTTTGTTTTTCGCCTTGCTATGGTAAGAACATGCTTAAATAATATATGTAAGAAATAGTTTAGATATTCATGATCGTAGTGGTAAATATTAGTGCAATGCTACATACACAACCTAATAGTTGAAGTAACGTCTGTATTATATAAGATAAGATAAGATAATAAAACAACTAAAAGAAATAGCTTATAATTATATACAACTTATTAGTTGCGTTAATGGATTAAGGTGATTTAACACCTCCTCATCAAGTAGACTTAAATTTTTCATGCACTGAACTTTAGGCATAGGGTTTAGACAAGACTTCTTTGTGTTGATAGCAGGAAAGCATCTACCATTTTCACTTTCACCTGTCCAACAAAAAGACAGCCGAGGAAAATCCCATGATCTGACAACTATCTCACAATAGTCCTTTTTGTCTTTTGCCAGGATTATAGTCTCTTACATAGATTGGCCATCCATTCCTTTTACACTTGACAATACAGTTTTAAAAACTCATCAGGCATGAAATATTTGTAAGGAAAACATGAAATGATTAAAGCTAGTCAAATTTGCACATTTGGATAGGATCAAAGATCAACTGACATTTCTAAGGTTTATTAAAAGAAATTTCTATAAATCAAATAAGAACATAAAACTAAAATGTTATTAAACCTTGGTTAGGCCAATAATAGAATATGCATCCTCTGTTGGGACCCCTCAACTCAATAAAACATTAAGAAACTGGAACAGACACAAAATAGAGCAGTGAGATTCATAACAAACGAATAATCACAATTGACTAGAGTAACACCTTTAGTAAAATCACTAAATTTAGACAGCCTTCAGAATAGAAGACTTAAAAGTAAAGTAGCAATTATACATAAAACACTGAACCATAATCTTCAAATACAAAAACAAAATTTAATAAAATACTCAGAAAGACACAAAGATAAAGGCACATTCCTCGTTCCATATGCTAGGACAAATATTAGATCATGGAATGGGTTGCCTGAGCTAGCCAGGAAAACCAATGACTTTGCAGAATGTAGGTCATTGGTTAATATGCATGACTAAATGCATGACACGTAGGATGTAATAATTTTTTTTTTTAAAGTAATGTCTGTATTATATAAGATAAGATGAGATGGAGATAAAACAACCATTCCTTTCCTTTTTTCTTCCTCTACAGCCAACATCATTGGACAGATAAGTTAACTAAAAATCTATTTCTTATTGTTTGTAGCTAAAGAAGTCCTTGTGTCACAAACATCTTTAGTTTTTACTTGGTTCCAGCAGGGTTTCCTAAATGTATGTCTAGTGTATTTTTCTATATAGTTTTTAAAGTTTTATAAATGTTTTTTAATGTTTACATTTTCAAATTATCAATATGAAAAAAAAGGGTTAAGTTCAACTTTCTCTGGATTAGGTCGTAATAATTTAAAATAAAAGCATTGCTTACATCATCATGGTGGAACAGAGACTAAAGCAAGCCATCAGAAGGAACATGATGAACAAATTGCTGTTGATGAAGATGTTGGTATACTTGAGCATCACAGCCATGATAATGGCAACAGTTAACATCATAAACATTGTGCTGAGAAACCAGGCAAGAAAGTGTACACCTTTCAACATTCCCATCACACAAAGGGCCTAAAATCAAGAAATAAAGACAAACATCAATGCATTTGACTAAGTTCTTTGATATAAAATTGTACATGTGATGAAATTTGATATCAAGAATATATATTGTTATAAATGGGATGTGTGGCCAAGTAACAAAATTCACATAGCTGCTCAACTATGAGGGCTCGAGTTCAGATTCTGAAATTTATCTGGATCTGAGCTAGGTTTGCTGAGCTCCTAAAAGTACCATGGGAAATTTTCTGCTAGATACTCCCACAAAAAAAGATTGAGCAAGAGTACAGTGTGCATGTCATAGGTCCAAGGAAGATGCACTATTATAAATTTTTTTTAGTTACCATTTTTAAAGAAACCTATAATAACAAAGGTATGAAAAAGCTTACATTAAATTTTTTTCTCTAAAATTGTGTATGAATCTTTTTATCTTATCTTATATATTACAGACGTTATTTGAAAAAAAAAGATAATTACATCCTACACTATTTGTGTGTCAAACTAGTCATGCATGCTAATCAATGACTTAAACTCTGCTAAATTGTTGGTTTTCATGGCTGATTCAGGCAACCCAGTCCATTCTCTAATGGAACAAGGGAATGAATAATCTGTGGATATATATCTTTTGAGCCATAAAAAACTACTTTATATATTTATCTACACACAGAATTTCTTGAAGTTATATAATAATTACCCTTTTCAAACTATTATATTAAAATGAAAAAAAAAAATGGTCAGGCCAAAATCATCAGATTCCACAATAAGAATAAAAAGCTGGTTGTATTAATAGCTAGTATGTGTATATAGCAAAGCTCTCACAAAAACAACAACAAAAAAACTTAATTATTTTGCTTACATCTGTCCATAAAAATATATTAAATAATCTAAAAAAAAAAAAAAGACTTTTACCTCAGTTTGCCCATTCTCTTTGTCAGAAACCAAGTTGAAAGTGGCAACAGCAAGTAAACTCAGAAAAACAAAACATAACATAGTCGGCACACAATAAGTTCCTAAAAAATATTGAAAACTGGAGAAGAAAAAAAAACAGGAAAAAAAATTAATACACCAGTAAATGTTTTTGGACATAGACTCAAGGTATTATTAATATATACTAGAAATAAAGTCATGAATTAGTTTTAGTGTGACATAGACACATAGTATTTAATGTATAAGTGTGACATAGACACATAGTATTTAATGTATAAGTGTGACATAGACACATAGTATTTAATGTATAAGTGTGACATAGACACATAGTATTTAATGTATAAGTGGGACATAGACACATAGTATTTAATGTATAAGTGGGACATAGACACATAGTATTTAATGTATAAGTGGGACATAGACACATAGTATTTACACATAAATTAACAAATAAATTCATGAATTAGTGTTAGTATTTTTTAAACCTAACCCATCAGCACGATGACAAGGGAATGGCATCTGAATGAGATTTATAGCTGGGCTTGAAAAACTTTGATTCTTATGAAGCTCTATTATTTCAGAATCTAACAAATCCTGAAGAAAAATGAAGCCTCTGAGATACAGCAACTTTTCAATAAAACTGGATTCAGAACTCATGGTGAAAATTCTAAACAAATTAAAAAACAAAAAATATTTTTGAAATTGTACACAAGGTATAAAGGTTTATGAAAATGTTCAGATGTATATTAAATTATAGAAAAACTGAAGAGTATATGCTATGTCTAAAAATCATACATTTGAAACATTTACCATTTAAAGAAGAGAAAATTAAAAAATACAAAGTAACGTCTGTATTATATAAGATAAGATATGAAAAGATAAGACTATTCATTCAGTGTCTGACATGCTCTCCTATAACTCCTTACCTTTCTTTCAATAAATTTGTGTCCATTACACTATCAACCTCCATTCTTATTTTATATCCTATATGTTTAGGTATTATGTATTTACTGGCTTGACGCTTCTGTCTGGTTGCATTGTTACTCTCATCAACATCATAAAAAACAATGCCTGAAATAAGAATGCGTTTTATAAGATCTAAGCTGTGTATTGTGTAATGCTTGATTTAGAATAGTTTAGATAGTAGTAATAAACCATTTTATTGGAGACCCAACACGCTTGAAAATGATGCAATGGTAGAGACTTCCTTAGAGATTAGTGATGTTATCAAAAATAAAAAAATGTGAATACTTTAAAACTTTTAATAGTAGAAAACATTTCTATTGAGGTTTTAACTTATAAAAGGTGTTATCTACTTATGGAATGATTGATATACAGCTCATTGTAAGTGAGAAAGCCTAAGTATCTACAGAGTTTGTAGACCACCAGAGTATTAATTAACATATTTCTCTGAATATAATATGTAATTACTTAAATCAGGTAAAGTAAAGTTAGAATTGTTCAGCTTAATGTATTAGACAATAAAGTTGGTGTCAGCTGTAGACTATTTATTATAAGGCATTGTTTTCTATTCTGCCGGCATAATTTCTAAACATGATGCAGACACAGCCATTGTTGTCCTTGGGTCTATTTAGATTTATTTTGTTCTCTGCACCTGTTGTCTTCAAAGGATGTTTTTAGGGTATCATTATTGTCTTATTGATGAAGGATTTGATGAACATATGTGGTTCAACTGTAAAGATTAGAACAAAAGGTGACAAGCTTGGCTTGTGGCTTCAGGTGTAATTCATGAGGGCTCTACCAATTTGTGCACCTAAGTTGATGTTTATAGTGCTTTTAGGGGGCACTTTTGTTTCAGTATTCCCCTTTAAACTTGCCTAAAAAAGATTCCTTTTATTATGCAGTCATAGGTGTCAGGCCCAACACAGCTGACAGACAATTGTAGATCCATTTTTTACATGTTACCAAGTTAATAAAATATCTTTACCAGCAAAAAAAGTTTTTGACTTTGATAACTGGAAAGCCATATTTTCCATTTCAGTTTCATTGGACACAGGTTGAAATCTGTCAGCCAGAATACAAGAAGTGTAATTTGCCACCGTTGCTGCAACTGATTGCAAAGTTTCCAAGATGTCATTACTAAAAGTTGTGTTTTCTAATGTAGACAAACTGGTGAGAAGAAGCTCTGGTTCAATTCCTGTAGTTGCTCTAAGAATATCTTGAATGGCCTCATTATTAAGGGCATCCTAGTGAAAAACAAACATAATAAATGTATCTTATTTTTTTAGCTACACCAACAATGTGCAATAATTTTGTCTATTTCACATGATATTTATTTTTTGAGTACGATTGATTGGTTCTGTAAAATGCTCAATTGTAATGATGTTTATTAATATTTAATATGGTACATTGAAGAAATATTCATCTGAATATTAGGTGTAGTCTTCAAACATTTCCATTTTTAGTGTTATCTCTTATATGCTGTCATGAGAGACCAGATAACAACTTCCACTTTATAAATTTCAAGAATGTCAAAATAAAGTTTAAAAGTCATATTCTGCTAAATCTGTTTACCACTATTTTTTAAGTACAAGAATCCTCTCAATTTATACTAGTATTCTTCTCTATATTAGCATCACTATAAAACATCTGTACATTATAGCTTTAAAAGTAAAACTATCATTTAAACAACCTACTTTAAATGGGCGACTGTCTTTGATAAAGAATCCTCTCAATTTATACTAGGATTCTTCTCTATATTAGCATCACTATAAAACATCTGTACATTATAGCTGTACATTATAGTTTTAAAAGTAAAACTATCATTTAAATAACCTACTTTAAATGGGCTACTGTCTTTGATAAAGTCTAGCAACACTTGCAGATTTCCTGCTTGATCTGCCCAGGCTTTAGCAATCCTGTTTAATTCTCCAACTAAAGCAAAAGTTTTATTTGCCTAGAGTAAATAAACACAATTGGACATGTCACAAAATCTGTCATGAAACAAAGAGTTAATGAATAGTTCAAATAACAAAACTTCCAATTGAAACTTTGGTAAAAAAAAAAGTGAAAAGAAAAATAAATATAAATATATATATGTATTCTTCCAATGATATTATGTACCTTGGATAAAATTGTTCTAGTAAGTTCATTGTCTGGTGTGTACAGAATTTTACCCAACAAAACTGGTTTCAAATAATTCCACAAAACATTTCCTAATTCTAAATCACTGATGGTCTTGAATAAATCTTGACAAGCTCCACCTAAATGAAAATAAAACAAATCATTATAAGAAATAAACAACCAATGACAAAAAATGACCATAATGTCAACTGACTGGTAATTCACTGTCTACACATAGCACATTAAAACTTATTGATGAGTCACACAGATTATTGCATAGTACATGAAAACTTATTGGTATTGGTGAGTCACACAGATTATCGGTAAAGGAAAAAGTAATTTAAAACAACAACATACTTATATCATTATTTAAGCCTGCAAATTCTGTCTGGATTGAGTTAACCAAAGTCTTTACAATAGGTAGATTAGTCCCAAGAGATGTGAGCAATGAAACACCTGAAAGTTTTTTACCACAAAGACTGTGACTTATTTTGTCGAAAGATGTCATGCCTATAAAAAAGAAAAAAAAAGACATAGTTGCATAAACTATAATAGTAAGTCTAAAAAAAACACTAAAAAACTATCCAAATTGGAAAGCAAAATTTTTATACTAGTAATAGAAACGTTAGATTTATTCATTGAACACAATGTTTATAAACACTTGTGCACTATTAGGGTTTCACAGCATATCTGATGTCCTAGTTGGAAATCGATAGACTATTTGAATCCAACTCACTTGTCATGACCTCAAACAATATTAAAAACTACTTGAATACAAAAATAAAGATTTCTTCATTAGCACAAAATGTTTGCCTAAAGCCATAGAATTTAACTAACCCAGGAGAAGCTGAATATTAGAACACAATATAGAAAAAAAAAAAATTAGACCTAATTTAATATTTTAAAAATAATATTAATAATTTTATCATTTGCTAAAAATAAAGAAAACAGAAATATTTTTTTATAAGTTTAGCGGTAAACAGTAGCAAGGTTCAGAAAATACAAAAGCTAGAAATAGATAAAAATATGATCTTACTACTTTTTGAAGAAGCTAAAAAAAGTTGCACTATGTCCATTTTGCTCTGACTTTGGTTTAGCTGTTGGTAAGTCTCTACAAAACTACTAACTCCTTTATTGACAGTGCTAGCCAATCCTTCAAGCTCCTTACTTGTCACATTGGTTTGTTGAAGCATTGTAGCAGAAATGTAGGACACATACTGGGATAGAATATGAAAATATTTTTTTTAGCAGACTAATTAATAGAGTAGAAGGAAAAACAAAATAATATGAAAGACTTATGCTTCTGATATTTTTATTTTAATGAAATCATTAAAAGTATTTCGACAATCCATGTGTGTTTCTTTACTTTGGTGTGGAGAACTCAGCAACCATATAATCCCTTTTATCTCCCTTTCGTGTGCCTAAATGTTTTGGGACTGAAAAAAAACTTCATATTAAAAAGTGAAACCAACCAAATATTCTATTGATTTGCCGATGAGAAGAAAAAGACAAACTAATCTTCCTTTTTTTCTATCAGTATGCAGTGATTTTCAATGTGATTAGCAACAGACTACCAAATGAAAACCAAAATAAATTAGTTCATGACCCATGAACATTGCAGAATTACTTAAAGAATGAAATCTCTAAAAAAAATAAAATAAATTATAAACAAAAAAAAGTTTGGAGACTTTGTTTTTTCTGTAAGGAAGTTATCTGGTTCTGTTGGGAAATCCTTAAATATCAAAAATAATACATAAGAAAATAAAGGAAATACATCTGTAAGTTTTTAAAACTGCTCTTGTGCCCAAAAGAAAATCATTTTCATCCACTTCAGCACTTGAAACTGTCCCTATCATAGTGCTAATGATGGATAAATGTTTGCTGGGCAGAGCTAAACTAAACAGTATACAATACAGAAAGTTGACAACATTAAAGTAGACTAAGTGGATTAAGTGGAAATATATAAAGCAAGCTAGTGAATTGTGACAATATATATTTAACCATTGCTTAATTTCCTGATATAGATGAAACTAGAGTGATTTTATTGAAAATGAAGCAATTTGAAATGTATGAAGAATTTGAACATTATGGACGAGTTAGAAATGGAGATAGAAAGTCAACAGATCATGTGTGGTGCTCAACAGTCCAAGATGGCACAATTTATTATTAGAGGTTTGAAGAGCAGGGATACTGAAAGATAGTCCAACTGTGGAACATGTTCAATGATAATTTTTGTTGGCAGTTGTGGAAAGTAAACAGTTCAGATTAAAACAATACACAATATGTCTGTAATTCTATGATGATAAGTACAACTGGCTAGATAACAGACCTACTGCAGAACATCAAGTCTATTACTTTTAACTGATCTATAAGATGAAAAAAAATGTAAGAAAATTTTGTTTAAATACTTAATAAACAAATTTCATTCTCTGGTAATGTTAATAAAATAAATGTGTTTCTTTGTTAACACTTTTCCATTCATTTCTAATTGCTTTGATGTAGGTATGGAAGGTACACTTTTTTTTTAATGATCTTGCCTATTGTGTATACATTTGTATGTTGACACTATTTAAAAGTTACCTTTCAAAAGGATTTAATATTGTAATATTGTGTATTTTCACATCAACCTATTTAAATGGAGCTTATGTATTGTTTCAGTAAAATGTTTTGGCTTTGTTTTATAGTTGATGTATCTAAAAAGAGGTAAGATAGCTTCAAGCAGTCTGTGGTATTTTGTTTTATAGCAGATGCCTTTTTATAAAATGACTGCTGCAGGTATTTACAATTTAACATAGATTACTTAAGAAAAAAACATTTATTATAATTAGAGGTGCACCGGATAGTAGCTCCGGCTTCAGCTTCTGCCAAATATTTGGTCTTTTTTCATTATTCAGCAATATTCGGCTCCGGTCGAATATCATCGCCAGATGGTTGGCCACCTTGTACCTATTTAATATGCATAAAGTGGACCACGTTCCATTAATGTCTGTTAAAGAATGGTTAAATGTTTATATTTGAAACATAATAATGTGCTTAAAAATAGGGCCTTTATTTTGTCGTGACCTTTGAGTGGGTTAGTTAACATGTTAAGATGTTATATTTATTGACCAAGTCATGCTGACCTGATGTCTGTCTATATGTGCGGGTATATTTCCAGAGGTAGAGATGAACAACTCACACCCCCTTTTTATTTGTTTAGTCCATCACATTTAGTTTATGATAGGTGACCAAAATATGCTGACATTGCTGGAGTGTTAAGAAACACTTGACCTCTGTAACTAGTGTATGGGTATACTAGATCTACATGCTTGACTGGCCATGCCATTATGTTATTTTTTGCCTAAACACTCAACACTATTGTGTTTGCCCAAGGAAAAAAAAAAGTGTGATGGTCAACACCATCAAATATACACACTATAATAGAAATAAATCTGTAGGCTGACTACGTCCATCTGACAATTTATCTATTTTGGTAGGGAGGGTATAGATGAGGTTTTTTCTTTTATATTTGGTTTTCCTAATGCTATTAGATCTTTATAACTGTAAGTCTAAAACTAAATCTCAATAACAGGCCTACAGACATAATTTAATCTATGTTTACGCACCATCTAAGGTTCAAGCTATAAATATGTTCAATTGATGTTCCCTCTATTAATAAAATATCGTTTGCCGCAAATGAATTAATCTAAAACAATAAATATTGACCTAGAATTTCAGATATCAACTATTAACTAACAGCTACTATCAGTATTAAGCCCTTGAAGCCAGAACCAGAAGTGGTCCTTAGACTTTAAATGACAAGCCTTATGATCAGTTGTTGGTCTGAAATCATGAACACATACATGCTACCACTAATCAAGCCAGATTGCACTTTTGAGAGATGTACATTAGTAACTAGTTTAATATAGATTTACATATCCCATTGACCACACACATCCTTTACAGTTGGTGGCTTTGTAGATACACACACTCATGTTACACAAATTAATTTCTGATAGGCCTATCTGTTTATAAATACTGTTAAGTTTTAATTCATCAATCAGTAACAGAGTTTAAAACAGTAAGGTAAATAAAATGAAAAAAAAATCAATACGTATATAGGTATGTTATTTAAATAATTTAGATAATGTTCAGCAACACAAGCTATTTACAAGACATGTAGGTATCCAGTTCTGGCTTCACCAAATATCATCTTTTACTATCCGGTCATATCTGTCTCCGGTCGAATACCAAAAAGTACTATCCAGTGCACCCTTGATTATAATTAAATAAGTTATATACTTACTTTGGATATCAGGGCACTAATGTCAAGCTCTGGGATTAAAACATTTAAAAGCTTTACAACTTGTGAAGTATTCAAAGCACATATTTCAGTTTGGACATTCTGAAGAGTGGCTTTTGTAGCGTTAACAAACACAAGTCTCTTCAATACTTCATTGCATGTGTAGCTACTGTAATTAGCAAGGCCTTGAAGCTGGTTAGGAAGAAAAATTTTATTCAGTATTATTTGTTTCAACATTTTTATTTCTAAAAGTTGCAGTTGATTGTTCTAGAATATAATAAAGATATTTTGTTTATCATATAACAAATATAAGTTGATCTATAGAGTTTCTATTTTAATTTTAAATAAGCTTTATAATACATTTCAACCTAAAACTTACTATTCCAGAAGAAAAGACAGCATTTAAAATTTCTTGGGCAACATTTTCAGTAATTCCTAAAACACTTGTAAAATAATTTGTGGTATTCATTGGATATTTTAGCATACTTTTGACTTGAACTACAGAAAAATATTGAAAAAGATATTATTTCTACCATTATTCAAAGATTCAATAACTCTTTAAAAGTTTAATCTAAAGTCTAAACACATCAGAAATAAAAAAAAAAAAACAACCACCAAAAAACACAAAGACAAATTACTTTCAGGCAACAAATATCCTTTTAGAATGTCTGCATCAATGAGTCCATTTAAAATAGTTTGTATTGAGGACATTACTGTCACACTTGTAAACTTAGGAGGAAATACTGGAACAAGTTTTGTCATTAATAGCTGCAGTCTGAAATTAGAAATATAGGTACTTACCTTTTAAAGGTTAGAGTTTTTGGGAATGAAGGGTTAAATGCATGAAAATTTTATTCTAATAAAAAAAAAATAAAAAAAAAAATTTTGACTTTTGTTTTTCAATGCATACTCTTAACTTTGAGATGAGATGAAAATGTAAACATTAAACCTAGCACAATGCTTAAATGAAACATTTGTATAGCTTTCTCCCACTTTTTCCAAGGCCCTTTAATAGCAAGTGAAATGGGCAGGCAAAGAAATAGACTAACACATTCACTCCTTACAATGTCTTAACATTTTGAACGTTCATTTTTCCAGAAGTATATATGCACACAACACTTTCTTAAAATCTTAAAGGTCAGAAGTATTCCTACTTATTGCCACAAGGGCTGATTTCTGTAATGGATAAAGGGGAAACAACTCACTCATTAGACAAAGCAGTCATGGTGTTGTTTTGAAGAAGTTGATCTACAACACTATAACTATCTTGAAAAACAATGATGTTGGTCTCAATGATGGAAGTAATGAAAAACTTGATAACATCAAAATATTCACTCAAAAGATCTCTCACAACAGGCAGGACAGAGTTGATTGTATCAATCAAATTACTTGGTGATGATGTTATGAGCTGTAATGTAAAGAATGAATAAAACAAACTGGAATAACATATTTATAATAAACATTTTATTTTGTTGTCTTTATGTGTTTTTACATTTACTTAAAAAAAAATCATACTTTATTTATTTTAAATATCTTTCTACCAAAACAAGAGTAAATACAATATAAGAGATAAGTCAATGTTTAAGTAGTTTTAGGAATGTTTATAAAGTGTGACAGTCCCCTTTAATACCTAAAGGTCTTATAGCATATGATGTTTGCTCATCAGCTGGTCTAAAATGTCAACAGATGAGGATGCAATGTGAGCAACACAATGATTGTGTTTAATTTCCTTTGATGTGGACTAGTAGTAATTATTTTCAAACCTCAGAGCCACCACCAGAATCTTATACTGGTAACCCTTACTTTGAATTCTAAAGTAAGGAATGGAATAACAGATGTACTGTTAACAATGTTTTTGAACAGACCTAAGTATGCCTTGTTGAAAAAAAAAAGATAATAATCCAAGCAAGACTAAAATCATATTCTCAGTAATTAATTCTTTGTTTACTATTTTGTGTAAAAGTGCAGCAGCTTGCAAACTGTGTGTAAACAGATGTCTAGTCAATGTCAATGTTTTGTTATCAAAATATGTCACAGTTTCAATGTCTACTATGGAACTTTTCAAATATAAACAAAACAGTACTATGCAGTAAACTTAATGAAAATCATTAACATGAGAAATTACTCAGTTCGATTCTTATGTAAGAACTAATTCATTCAGAGTATCACACTAGAATATGCCTTGATATGTACCTGCTATTTTCTTTTATGTGGGGGAGTTGATCTATAAAAATATATAACCACACATCCCAGATGTTTAAAAAAAATGTAATTTTATATAAGAAAGTTTGACTTCATGTAATTCTGAACTACAAAATATTTCATTCAACTTATTGTCAAAAGTTTAACAAATATATCTTTTTCTAATCCTTTAATCTTTCAATTAAATAAACAGCAGGTAAATTCATAAAAAATATATAGCTTATTCATTTTTTCAAAACGTTTTCTCTCAGTGAAAAAAAAGAAAGACACTTATTAAAAAATGCAAAAACTTACACTATTAATGACAGCAGAAGACAGTGAAGAATCCTTTAAATATTCTGCAATAACTACTCCTTGAGGTGTACTGCTACAGAAAGAGCTGCTGATGTTGATAAGACTAACTTGAGCAGTTACTGATAGTGTCATTACTTTTACAAGTTTGAGAGGATTACACAAAATATTTGTTATATCAAGTATGGACTGTTGGAGAAAGAATGTCTGGTAGAAAAACAACATGACATTATTAAAGTATTAAATAAATAGTAAGTTGTATTATGGTAATAAAAGTAATGCTGATAAATATAATAGTAACATGTATGTAGATGTATCAATCTCAAAGGATATTTTACAATTGCAAATTTTACTTTAACATTCAACAATGTTCTTTTAGTAAAATGAGATTTTAAATGTACAAAAACATGAGATACTTTGTTGAACAATTCAACAATCCCAGTTCAAGATTTCATTATTTGGATAAAGAGAAATTTATTTCATTACTAATATTATTGTTTATTTTTTTGTCTGCCTTCTTTTGTAATGTTTAACTTGTATTATCTTTGATGAGGTAAAAGGATGAAATAGATGTTAGAAAAGGGCTTTTTTTTATCTTTAAATATTAAAATTTGTGCTCTTTTCAAATATTATATTAGTTTATAATAAACTGGCATTTAAGAATATTCTTATTTTTTTAAATATTCAGATTACCAACTCAAGTAGAAAGAGTGGAAGTCATGATTGTGCAAGGTAAAACAATGATAAGCCTTTTTTTTACTTATAATATTACAAATATGCCAATTTTCTTTTAATCTTAGTTATTAGCACTGAAATTTCATTTTATCTGCCTGAAAAATATCAATGATAATTTCTATTTTTTTTTTAGAATATTATCTTTTCCGGTACTTATTTTTTAAAAAATATTATAAAGCAATCCTATAATTACTTGGTTTGTATGTACAGCTGCAGTAAGGAAAGTGTCCACCACAAGTTGAGATAATCCCAGATTCAAAAGAAATTCTGTTATATTCCTGTCAGATCTGAGTAGATTTGACACATGCAGCATTGCTGGACGTACATCTACATTTTCTGGAAGTATATAGATAAAACAGTATTAATTTGTTTGTTAACATAGAAACAAAAAAAAAGTACAAGCCTTCCTTAGTGATTTCTCTGAGGAAGTTGTAAAATTCACCTAGTCTCTGAGAAATATGTTAAGTTCACCCTCTGAGAGGGATTTTATTTCTGACGAGGTGTAAAGTTTGCCAATCTCAGAGGACATTATTCCCCTATTTCTGAAGATGTAAAGAGCTGTGACAGCAGTACAACTCCCCCTGACTCTTTCCAATAAATGGTAAGTAACCAACCAATTGATGATATATACATATATAACTACAAAGAATAAAACTAAGAAGAAACTTATGGAATATTGTTTCAATCAAAAAGCTTTGCAAAATGAACATTTCAGATTTATTTTGTAAACAAAGGAGGGGGATGGATAGTAGTTGTAATATAATAATGATTATATGGTATTAAAGACTCATTAGGTCTTGCTAGATAATAGATTGGCTAACAACACTTGTTATTCAGCACTACTAAAAAACACTTTCCACAGCTACTTCCCTTTATAGAAACTTTTAGAGAAATAAACAAAAAATCAACTTTAGTAATATTTCATCAAAAATGAAGATTATCCCCTGGCCTAAACTGATAATTAATGGAGCAAGGTTCAAACCAGAGATCATTGCAATGACCAGGCAGCCATCCAATTGGACAATGCAAATTTACAATTCTAAAGAATTATATACATGTATTTTATTAGTGGTTATTTTATTTTTCATAAACATTAGTTACCTTTTGAGCTATACAACACTATATCTAGCATAAGATCAAATAATGGTATTATATCAGGATCAGTAACAAATGTTTCAACTGCTGGTTTCTGAAGTATGTTCACCAAATCATTAAGAAGCACCAGATAGCTTGAAAGAATAATAAGACACTTAATAAGTAATGTTAAAATAATATTCTGAATAATAATGTGATGAAAAAAATATTTTTTACTGCAAAGTTAAGTTAGAATTTTAGACAATAATTAAATATTTTTTTAATGCAAATAGTATAATTTGACTTGTATCAAGCAGACTATATGTAACCAAATTAACCATTCTTCAAGGTTATGCTTTTTAAATATTAATCCCAGCAGGTCTTTTAACAGCAAATTTTAAATAATGAATGAATGAGCTACTGATGACTATTGTATCATCTATTTTTAAAATCAATTATGCCTTAAGAATAACTTAATGGTTATTAATTTTGACTACAAAGCACATAATTTCATTCCTACTATTTTTTCTTGTATATACTATATATACTTTAATGTATACATTCATCTTGTGCATATTAATCTTTTAGATTAATTTCTATTCTATATATTAAAGGATTTGTTTTTCAGTAAATATATTTTTAATATGTAAAAACTTGTTTACTTGCTAATGGATGTCAGCATATTTACAATCTGTCCTTCACTTGGGCTGAAACACTGAATCACTCTGGTTATATTAAGGCCATCTTTTGTAAAGGTGTTATCAATACTTTCAGTTATGACAGTAACAGCCTCAACCGGACTTAAACAGTTTAGTGATAGTGTTGGGTTAGAGAAATCTGCAACACTCTGAAAAATTTTTTTTGCTAAAGGTGAAATTAAAAATACATTGCAAACTAAAAATGAATTGAAACAATGGCTAGTATTTTAATTTTTTTTTTATAACCATGATGATAGCAGAACAATGCTATCATGTACAATGGGTTATTTGTATTCAACGAAAAAGGGACCAACTCAATTTAATAACATTTTAGATTTTTGAAATTATCATAGGTAAATTAGAAAGATAATATTTAGGTCCATATATAATAATTTTATACCTATTCAAAACAATGCATCAGAACAGATAAAAACAATCTAACTAAACAATGCTATGCTGCTTTAAGTAAAAGAAAAATCTATTTAATACCTTTTGTGTACAGCATGACATGTAAAAAGTGAATTTGTTAACATAACTATTTTGATATAAGGAAGTTTGATTTGTTATGTCTGATAATAAAAGGTTGTTAGCAAAACTAAATAAAAATGCAACCAGGTGATTTGAGTGGTCGCTTAAAAAGATATGGTAAGCTTAGAGGGTTAATTAGAAAAAAAAAGTTTTATCATTTATTGTTACAGTAAAGATTCAATCCTCATGCTACGACAAATCTGTACAAATGCTCTTTCTTCCCTGGTGCTTTTAGAGCATGGAATGGGTTGCCTGAGACAGCCAGGAAAACCAATGACTTGGCAGAATTTAAGTCATTGATTAACAAGCATGATTAGATTGACCTAGGAATACACATAGGATGTAATCATCTTGTTTTTTGAAGTATGTCTGTATTTCATAACATAAGAAAGTTAATTAGTTGATTTCCCATATTGAGCATAAATAATTAAGTAATCTTGTATGAAGTACCCTGCTCAATGAAGTGATTGCTACATAACCAAGATGTATCATCCTATTTAATTCAAAATTCTATAAGACTACTACTTACCTTTTGCAAGTCATTCCAAAAGCCAATGTCAGTCAACTTATTCAAGAAACCAATCACATTTAACCCAGTCTTATTAAATAAAGTACAGCTTAGATCATCAAGTTCTAAAGATAAGATTATAATGAACTTCATAAATAAAAGCATGTGATTAAAAAGAAATGCAGCAATTACAATAATCTAACTTTTTTTTTCTTTCTTTTCAGTATAATAGTATAGTATACTAAATCTACAAACAAATGATCACAACAAATAATCTTTGAAAATTACCTGGAAGTATTTTGAACATGTTTGACAGAGCACTCAAACTTTCAATAATCAGGTACAAAGCTTGTTTGACAGTTTGGTCAGTTTGACTTATCAATAGATCTTCTATGTTGCACATAGTAGATAAACTAAAGCAGCAACAAAATAAAAAAAAAAAAAAAAAACTCCACAAGTTTATAAGACAAAAAACTACATCTGACTAGTTATCAATTTTAAAAAAATTAGTTTTCTATTGTTTCTATGTTTTAACTTTTGCTGTGTCATTTGAAAATACACTTCCTGCATATTAAAAAAAAAAAGAATAGAAATATCTTTATTATTTAAATGATATGTAAATATAATAAATAAATATAAGTATAGTTTTAAATGAAAAATAAATAAATATTTTTTTTAAAGCAACCTGAAGCTGGTGATTTGTAGCACAGACTTCAGCTGTTGGATGAAAAGTGTAAAAGACTCTGAACTTTGAACTGCTAAAATTAAATTTCTGAATGACGTAAGCAATAGATTGCCAATGGAGTCTTGAAGGTTGAGGCTTAGAAAAGCTTTGGTGAGAAGCAATTCCAGCTGAAATGAATGCATGAAACATTTGAAGACAAAGCAATAGATTCTCTATACTGTTGTGTTTGTTTTAGTAATAATTATAAAGTAGATCGTAGATCTAGGACAATCTAGGGCTAAATAACCGGAGGATTTCCAGCTACCCGTCGCCTCAGCGTGGCCCTCCGGTGGAAACATCCAGAGGTGGATCTGGACAGGCTAAGAACGAGTAGCGAACCAGGCCTTCTAGCAGGTCTCCCTGGGTGAGCTTTTTTTTTTTTATCTCACTCGGGGAGGGGATGGAACAAGTCCAAAAAGTCCGCCACGCCGTTCCACAAAGGGGGTCGTCATCAGTTCCGGATTGCTGGATTGGCAGCCCTTGCACGGAACAGTGGCGGTTACAGTATAGGAATATGAGACAAGCTCCCCGCAGTTAGCGCCGTCCCTGACACTTATAGCGGGTGACTTAAGACTCGGGGACGGTGCGATGTGTACACGGCACGGCCCGGTTTTACCAGTCAGTCAACCAATATGGCCGCCTACCGTTGGGTGCCCTCAGACAGGACAGGGGTGAAGAACCCTATGTCCAGGCCTGGTGGTTGGATAAAAGCCTTTCTAACCATCAACGGGATAATGGCGCCTCCGGCGCCGATTCCCTACTGGACTTCATCGAAGGTCTAAATAAAGTCTTCTTATAAGATTCTTATAAGATAAATCATGGAGTTCGCTTTCAACCAAAACAACATATAGTAACTTGTATAAATGACTTGATAAAACGGTATATTCAAAGAATTTTAAAAATTAAAATTGTTCAAACAATAGTTTTAAATTAGAAGCAAACATGTTGTGAAACATTTGTTTATCATAAAACTAAATAAAGGTAACAATAGCCACAGTTGTAAATGGTAATAAGATCCCATTGTCTGTAAAATACTTCTAAATGGCGTGCATCTCAAATAGCTTCTGACAATCAAGTACAGCACCTTGTTTGGTTGTGTGGCTTAACTAAATAGCCTGATGAAACAGTTCATTCTGTCATGTGAATGAGTGAAGGCAGATACATGGTGCCATTAAAACAAGGAGCTTCGGGCAGAATAAGCTCATTAGATTAGTGAATCAATTTAAATCATTATTGCCTAGCAGTGTTAAAACAACAGAAGTTCACCTTAAGGATAAAATTGGGAATTCAGGTATTGGGAATATCAACAAGGGTGTTTCAACCGCTCTTG
The DNA here is from genome assembly GCF_947242115.1 of Biomphalaria glabrata. Lineage (NCBI taxonomy): Eukaryota > Metazoa > Mollusca > Gastropoda > Planorbidae > Biomphalaria > Biomphalaria glabrata. Next base: position 55,813,764 of record NC_074712.1, on the reverse strand, counting down.
CAACACAGCATTCCTTTAGATCACACTAGAAAATCAAGGAGGGAGCATGATTCTTGGGCAAAACGTGATCCCTTCTATAGTCTAATAATGTACCATTAAGTAGAAACTCTGGGCACAACCAGTGTTGATAAAGCAACAATGAGCCATATATCAATAAATATATATAAATAAAGGATTAAATCACACAAACTCACTTCAGTATAATTGCCATTCATTATAACTTGATTAAGTGCTTTTGTTAAATCTGGGCCAAAATCAACCAGTTGAATTAAACTGTTGATTGTGCTTCCATTGCTGGAAAAGTTTTTAAAAAACATAAGACATTCAATAAAAATACTATTGGATTTGCTGTTTCAGAAAGTTACAAAAATAGGTAAGCTAAATGCAATAAATTGCAGATGTTTTTTAACAAAAAAATTTGTTTTAATTTATGAAATTTAGAAGAAAAAAATTACCTAACTGTTAGAGCTCTTATGAAGGTGGATAGTTCATTTGTAAAACTTATCCAATTTGAATCAGCTAACAGCTTAATAAGGTTGATTCCAATAGTGCTGGTGTTGTCAACTAATAGTTGATTTATATTATTCACAATAACAACAAGAGGCTTGACAAAATCCTAATATATATTTAAAAAAAAATAAGTAACAAAGAAATATAAATACTGTTAAGTCAAAAAGAAATAATTTTGGGATAAATGGGGCACACACAAAAAAAGATATCTAATTCATCGACACATTTCTCTGTATAAACATTTGTAAAGCTGCAACACAAAATTTTCTATTTTTTTAATTTAATGGAGGTTATTTAGATGTGTAAGTAAAATTTTAAAAACTTTTTTGCATCATAATAAGCATTTTTTTTAAAGTGGCCAGCACAATGACCAACTGTCTTTACTTTTACCCAACTAAATTTAAATTATACATTATTCGAGAATTGAGAAAATATAGACGAGGAAAAATATCTTAACTTTTATAGAACTTACTGCAGTAGAATGACTCCACGTGCCATCACTGATTTCCTGCCAATAGTCCCCTAACAGTGCCATATTTTGCAGCATAATCCATAGTGTTGAATTATCCATCTTCAGACTAAACATGATGGGATTCAAACTATGCACTAGTTTCCTTGTGCTAAACAAAACAATAGGAGTATATTTACATTAGTCTTTTAGTTTTAACATTTTTGATTATCATGTATTAGGAGATTCTAGAGATTTATATAAATTACATAAGTCTTCAAATGCCCTCTTCCTCCAATGGTCCACAAAAGAGATGCGACCACTGAGCATGCTATCAGGATGAAAGATGCAATATATAAAAGCAATTTAAAAAAAAACATTAGAGACCGAGTTAAACTTGAACATTTGGTAAATGTAAACAAAGTCCTAGGTTTGGTCAATATTTTGATTGATAATGTTTAAACAGCTAACTACTACAACAAAAAATGAGCAAAAGAAAATCACAATAATAATTTAGCTTTAAGAAATAATGTGTACTTACAATTCAATCAAATCTTTTAAATCATTCCTATTCTCTACTAAAAAGGGTACAATGTTCAAAAGGTCATTAACGTTTGGTAGATCAAACAAAACCTGCACTGCTCTTAGAAAAGCTTCTTCATTGCGTACAATGTCATACATCTTAGCCAGTTCATCTAATATGAAAGTTAAATTTGTTTTCAATGGTCCCTTATCTTTTATTTCTTCAATTAGTTTTATCTGAAAAACAAAGAAAAAAAAAAAGAAATTGCAGAGGGCTATGCATTTTTAAAGACAGAATTCAAGAGCAATGGATCCAAGAGACTTGTTAATGTACAATTACTATTAACCATGTCAACTAAATTTACTGAACTAAAATTTCTAATGCTTCACTTAATATCTTATCAAAATTGAAGATTTCTTTTTATTTTAATATGATTAAAACAAAAAGTAAACGTTCCTCTTTCAGATCTTACAATCTATGAGGCAGATGTAAAAGTCATCTGTTTCTGTGACCCATGGTTAACAAGGGTGTCATGTGGCCAGCACAATGACCAACTGTCTTTACTTTTATCCAACTAATGTCAGTTATGCATTAGGAGTTGGGTGGACTCAGAAGTGCCCTGAAAATCCTGAAATTAAAAAGTCTGTCTTCACGAGGACTTTAACCCAAGACCCCTCAGTTCAGAAGCCAAGCACTTTACCACTCAGCCACCATGGCTCCTTAATATGATTATGTCAATAAAAAAAATTCTTACAAAGATGTAGTACTTACGGCTCTAATCACTGAAGAAAAATTCACATTTTGGAAAACCTCATTTATCAGCTCTGTTCCATTGAGTAGATATAACTCACAAAGTACAGTAGAAATATTCTGAGCTCTTGAGCTTTCTGGGAAAATGATGAAAGACTGAAACTGCTCATCATTGCAGACAACAGTTTTGATGTCTGTAATCTCTGTCATATTCAGCAGCTTAAATAAAAGAACAATATGAATAATCAGTACTTACTGATACCCAATTAGCTAAATGTATAATTAGTTGAATAAGATAATTTTTCCTACCTTTGCAATATTCAATTTAGACATCATTATTTCATTGACTTCATCTAATGTTAAGATTTGATACTTATTCATAAGTATGTTTTTGAATTCCGTTTCATTTCTGATGTAATATTTTATGTAGAGTTGCTCACCTAAAAAATATTTATTCAAAAATTGTATAATCTCTCCAAGCAAACAACGCAATCAGTATCGGATCCTCATTTACTGATTTTAATATTAATTTTTTTAATGCCAGTTGTTTTAATATAATGAAAGCATAATTACACAAGTAAAAGGAATGAAAGTGAAAGTATTAGTATTATTTGAAATATTAAAAAATGATACATTTTTAAAGTCTTTTTATACTATTTTTTTAAAAATGTAACTCACCTATGTCAAATAACAACTGTTTGTCTTCAATAACATTTTTAAACAAGTTGAGTAAACCACTGCTTTTATTAGATACTGTAAGAATTTGTAGAGTATCATCCGAAGAGATTAAAGGTAAAACATCTTGTGTTAGGGCTGAAAAACTGTCAAGTTACATTTTTTTTAATGTGAAAGTTTTCTTTAGAAATTATTATTAAAGAAAATCAATTGAATCATTAAGTATTTATTAACAGAAGCAAGATGTATAAGTACAGATGTGATGGGGCAGTTGTTGTTTTAGTGTCAGACATTTTTATGCTAATGTTAATGCTAGAGGAGCTAAAGGAGGAAAAGAGAAACTACCACAGTCTGTTACAATCCAACAAGAATAGAAAAAAACATTACTCATTAGGCCTACCCCAAATGATAAAATCAATAATGCCAAAGCCAATCAGAGAATCATATCTGCATGGTATTGAGATTCCTTGATACAGAAATATCTATTGAAAGGGACAATGCAGACAGACTAATGTTGTAAATAAAATGATTAGTAATCATTACAATTGAGTAGAGTTAAAAGTGAAAATAAACTTTTATTCAAACTAAACTTCTGGTTGTCCAGTTGTGCAATTGATTCCTGTCTTTTAAATACCAAAAATTTGTTTTTCTTTAAGTTTACCTTTTAGCAGATACTTCAACACTTTTAAGACTATCCACATCATTAAAACAGTAATTGTCTATGTTACACACATACGACTGAAGAAAAGGGATTACTCCAGCACTAGGCATTGACCACTTTTGGTAATGACCTGTTAAAAAAAAAGTCATCAAAATTAGCACATTAATTCATCATGGTTGATTTTTTTTATACATTAAATCAAATCATAGTGATACAGATCCACAGCAAAGGGATTAATAATTGAAAATAAAAACATTAAATTTTGTTATTGAAAGGAAATACCCATATATAAATGTATTTCAAGTTAATAAAAAAAAAGGTTGTCCCAGGTGAAAATGTGTGCAAATGTTTAATCCAATTTTTACTTTTTTAGGTCAGCAGAAATGAATATTTTTATTTGATTTGTTAAAATTTATTTTAATTAAACATTAAGCTAGGTATGATTTTTTAATAATCTTGTCAATATAGGGATTCTATCGTAACTTTTCATCTACAAGAACACCTAAATGTTTTGAGTTTTTAGTTAGTGTAACTGGTTTGCCATGAAGAAGATAAGTACTTTTATTTGCTTTAGTTTTTTTTTTTAACTCTTAATAATTGCATTTTTTTCTGTGTGGAAAGACTTGTTCCAATTTTATTCCAGTTTCTGTCATTCCTCTAATTCTCTTTGTAAAATGTCAGTTTTCTATGTTGTTTTTATTATTATGTCAATTATGCAATCATCTGCAAGTAGTCTACCTTTTTTGTTGTGAACAAATATAATTTGATGGGTCATTTATGTAAATTAGAAACAGTAGTGGGCCTAAGACTGCTCCTTGAGGTACACCTAAGTTTGATTTGGAGCCAATGTATTATTACAGTCTGATTAAAGCAACTAAATAAGCTTAAAATTCACTCTCTTATTGCATTATTTCAACAAAAAATGCTTCAAAAGATTTGTCAATGTCAGGCCAACATCACATTCTGTGGCATCAAGTTGTTAAGGTACAATGTTTGGTTAACTTGAAATACATTTAGAAAAACAACATAAAAAGCATTGTGATTATGTGCTAATAATGTGAATTTATTTAACAAAGTAATAACTATATCACTTACATTCTTGGTTTTTTGAAGGCAGTGATCCTAACCTCATGACTGTTACAAGACTAAGGAGAATAACTGGCAAAATTAACTCCATGACAAGGACCATCTGTAAACAGTTAGGAATAATCTACATTATAACTATAATTATCTTAAAAAACATAATAACATATCTATATTACATATTTACATGTCTAACAAGAAATATTTAATCTAGGCAAATTAGTAAAAAAAAAATACCTAAATGTATTTTATTAATAATAAACTCTATGAAATTATCAAAACTAAATCATCTGTAAGGTCCTGATGAAATTATTAAGAAAAACTGGTTAATGGAATATCTAAGCAAGAACCTATCATTGATTGTTGCTTAAAAGAGTCAATTAAACAGCAAATAACAATAGTAGACAACTGTACCACACCATACAAATCTGCAGGAAAATAAAACTGTATATACACATTTATTACCAATGGTTGTGAATTGGAATGAGGCCTGGACAATAACTGACATGGCAGAAAACTAAATAAATACTTCGGGAAAGCAAGTACTTTAAAAAATTTGTGGATCTATAGCTACTAATTGAAACTGTACAGTAGACATGCAACCAATCAGACACTATAGTAACAGAAATTAAAAAGAGCATAATGCTCTTGGGAGAAGACCTTGAAATAATATCAAAATAAGATAGTAATGATTAGCTGAGAGACATACATTGCTTGGCCACCCTTCAAGGCTAGTCCACAAAAGACAAGATCAACAATGCCTTGGAGTATGAGGATGAATATTAAAAACTTTGGAGGGCTTTGTTTGTTTTGATGCAGGTGAGTGCCCAAATGGCTTGCAATGTGAATTTAACCAATGCTCCTTCTATATATATAATCTATGTCATTAGAGCATGGAAAAGATTGACAGACGGTAAATGCTATGACATAAAGCAGAGCTTATCAAATTAACATACACAACATGAGTAGGCCTAATTGTTATGGATTATTATATTATGGATGCGCATAGCCACATAAGACGTAGGCCCCTATAGATCTATACAAATTAACCACTTATGGGAAACCAAACATCGTGTTTTACAAGCCTACGTCACCAGCCAGTCTCGTGCGTTTTTCACCATGAGGCTTAAAATAGCTCTACATCTTAAACTACAATGGGATCTTTGGCGCCTCTGAGTCACCCAGCTCTAATGGGTACCTGACATAAGTTGGGGAAAAGTAAAGGCAGTTGGTCGTTGTGCTGACCAGATAACACCATCGTTTACCGTGGGCCACAGAAACAGATAGCTTTCACATATCTGCTCTCTATATACTAAAAATGCGAAACCAAATGTTTCTGATTTTATCCAAAGAGGAAGTGAAAAGGTGAATTTTTTTTTAGACATCTAAAGAAAAAGTAATGTAAAAAAAAAAAAAAAAAAAGTGGAGAGGTGGTCACTAGAATATTATATAGATCTGTCTCCCGTAATCATCAATTAGGCCTACTATAGGGGCCTATATTGTTTGTTTGTTTTTGCTTTGGATAAACTATTATATCTTTCAAAGGCAGGCCTGTCCATTCTTTTATGATTTCCATCGCATTCTATGACTCCCTCTTCTTTGTTAATGTTATATACAAATCTAGATCTAATTATCTTCTCTTGAAATCTGTAATTTAGACCTAGATTTGTATATGTAAGACTCGAGTGCAGAGTTGTTTTTATTTTCAACATTATCTGTCAGTATAGGTGCTGTTTGTTTTATATGTTTTGGATGTTCTTTCAGATTTGATGCAGGTAGTCTCGATCCCGAGGCCATCCACCGTGACCACCAAATAACAGTGTGGAGCGCATACCAAGCGACTTGACAGTGTACCAGAACTCGGCATCAAAAGTTAACAGTCTTAAACATGTATTGACCATTTCACTACAGGAGACATTTTTTTCTTTGCACACCCACCCACACGCAGACACACATATATGTGTGGTCTCAAGGGCAGATGATGTAAAGGTCATCTGTTTCTTTGACCTACGGTTAACGAGGGTGTCATGTGGCCAGCACAAGAGCAACCGCCTTTATTTTTTTCCCAAACTAATGTCAGGTACCTATTAGAGCTGGGTGGAATCAGGCGCCCAAAGATCCCGAAATAAATTGAATGCAGTCCGTTCATTTTTTTCGGACGTCTTTTGTACCTTATTAACAATAAGATCTTTCTGGAGATAGCCTAAACGACAGTAGACACCCCTCCCTCGCTAGCTAGGGGTCTGAGGAAGCGCTAAAAGATCCTCGAAGACTTCTTGAAAGCTTTCACCAAAGACTGCGCTTTATCATGAGCATAGGATGACAAGACCACACCATAAATAGCAATATTAAAACTTAGTGATGTCCAGTTAATGTTTTATTAGATTTGAGAACTCGCTGAAACCTTTATCCACTAGATATGAAGATGGAAATCTTACTGGTAACCTTCCATATTATATGATAAGTATCAAACTATCAGGTACATTCAGAAGAGTCAATACCCTTTTTAAAATTGTACTTCATTAGTATTTATTCCGAGCAGTTCTTGTAATGCTCCAGCGGTCGCCTCTATACCATTATCACATGAATGGATCATCCATTGAGTTAGGCCTATTACCATATTCAGAATATCCCCAAACGTTATAATATATAGCTAAAAATCGGAACAGAGGTATTTTTTATGTTCAACATAAGTTAAAGCAACAGCTTCCTGGCTGGCCACTGGCTGACTGATCAAGAGATCTCTTGAACTGTCGTACCGATTCGAATAAAATTTGATATAAAAATAAGTATTCCTATATTTTTTCATTTTTTTTTAAATGGCATTAAGTCACTTCTCTTTCCTTTTAGAAGCGTCTAAATAAATAAATAAAAAATAAATAAAATAAATAAAAAACTAATAACATCCTAATAGCATTAAGTCAGAAATGCTAAAATATGGAGGACTGTGCATTGTTAGCAGAATGATTGATCTCTTAAATCTCTGTTGGCGGACTTCAAAAGTCCCCGAGGACTGGCAAAAAGGAGTGATTGTAAAGTTTCCAAAAAAAAAAAAAAAAGGCAACTTGGCAGACTGCAACAACTGGAGGGGCATTACTCTCCTTTCTGTCCTGGGCAATGTCTTCAGCACTGTTTTGTTGAGACGGCTTCAACAGTCTGTAGATGAGAGGCTCAGAGAAGAACAAGCAGGTTTCCGAAGAGGCAGATCATGTACGAAATATCATAGAACAAAGTCTTGAGTACCAACAACGGTTAACGATCAGTTTCGTAGACTTTAAGAAAGCGTTTGATAATAACCACCGAGAATCACTATGGAAAATAGTTAGAGAATACGGCATCCCAGAAAAATTCGTCCAGATCCTACGACACCTATACAGTCAGTCTAGTTGCTGAATTAAAACAGAAGAAGGAACAACCGAGTTTTTTAGCATAGAGACATGTGTGAGACAGGGGTGCATCTTATCTCCCTTCCTTTTCCTCCCTGCCATCGACTACATAATGAGGAGAGCAATGAAACAGACTGCCTTTGGTATTCCATGGCGTGAACAAAACCGAATGACAGACTTGGACTTTGCTGATGACGTTGCACTACTCGGGGCTACAAATAAAGGCATACAATAAATGACGGAGAGCCTAGATAGAGAAGCACCCAAAATTGGCATCCGCATAAACTTAGATAAGAGGTGGGGAGGAGGCTTCAAACATTGCCAATGACAGATCTCTATGGAGACAGCTTGCCGCCCAATGCACCGAACGGCGCGGGAGGACCTAAGTCTAAGTAAGTAAATAACATTAAATGATAGATCTAAACCAGAGCTAGTGTAGCTAATGATATTGTGATAGTGGGATGGGAAGCGGAAAAAGATCACTGACAAACATAACAAGAGATGGAGGATCAATAAAAGAGATGAGAACTCGTTTAAGTTTGGCTTCCACTTCTATAAGCAAACTATTGAAAATCTGGAAGAATAACATCAGCTTCCCAGTAAAATTAAAACTATTCTTCCATAGTGGTCACTGTACTCTTATAAGGTTGGGAAAGTTGGACACTGAACGCTGAGGCTGAAAGAAGAATTCAAGCCTTGAGAGTAAAATGCTACAGAAAATAAGCTGGGTATCAGATACCAGGAAAAGAAGACAAATGAGTGTGTATTTTTACAAGCTTACACTCTGGCTGGGAAAAAGGAAGAACTCCCCTATACCGTGAAGAGACGAAAACTGAGCTGGTTTGATCCTATTGTAAGACATGACTCACTATCAAAAGTCATTCTTCAAGGTACAGTGGAGGGAGCACGAAGAAAGGGTCAAAGAAAAGCTAGCTGAATAACAGAGTGGACCGGCCTCTCTCTCTCACTCTCATCCTACTAAGAACAGCTGCTGACCGGGAAAAGTTTTGGATTTGGTCACGGGAATCGTCACAGCACCCCTACGACGAGACTCAAGGACAGATGATGAGATGAGAATATCGTACATCACTTGCCAAATGATTAAAGGAATCAAACGAACTATATGTAGAATTCAGTCGGAGGCTGCTAAAAAAAACACTCTTTATTATTATTATACACATGACTATTACATCGTGCTCTTCCTCTGTCTCTCTCTCTCCAGTGAGAAAGAGAGAGGGATGGGAAGGGAGAGAGAGATTATAATGTGATATCCATTGTGTTATCATATTTCTGGAGGTGAATACCTCTGAAACCAATCATTTGATTAAAAATTCCGAGTGTTTTTCAACTTTTGTTAAGGTAGATAAAATGCATCAATTTTCTACCTTCAAATTATATTATTGAGGCATAATTTTGCATGCACAATTATTTGATATCACTCTCACCGCTTAATCGCTTAATATCTGCTAAAGACTGAAAGTGTCTATGATTATAGATAACTTCATTAAGCCTACATCTGATTAACTTAAGCTACAAATATTAATATTCTCTTACCGGATTCCGGCGACGTAGTAGAATATTTTTCCATAAGAGTAGCCATAGTTGACTTAAAGATTGATACATCTTCAATCCAATCTTTCAGTTTAAAGACGGCTCTTTGGTTATGTTTAATTTCAATTCGAATATCCAAAGCGTCACATTTGTAAATAGCTATATAGTTATGTAGCTGTCTATATAATAAGTTATAAAGACATTAAAACCACCAGTATACAAATCTTAAAGTTAAAAGAATTAATAGACATGAGCAAAAATTCTCTTTTAAAAAGAAAAGAAACCAAAAAAAAAACACAAAAAAAAAAAAACTATTCGAGATCTATAGGATTTAATGTTAAGTAGAGCGTTACCAACTACACGGTTCATAGCACATGACACGTTACGAAATGCTTATAGATACATAGAGCCTACAAATGAAACCCGTTGAGGCTTTGATATGAATATATGAGTTGTTCTGAATACATCCAGAAATAAAAAAAAAAGGGGGGGAGGGTAACTTAAATAAAAAAAAGAGATGTATATTTAGTCCTATATACACACACACATATAGGCTATATTTGGTTCCCGGTCATTTCATCCCCGGTCATTTCATCCCCGATCATTTCATTCCCGATCATTTCATCAACGGTCATTTCGTACACAGGTACGCCCTTTCCCCCCCCCCCTCCCATTTCTTTTCCCAACGGTCAGACAAATGATAGGATTAAAAAAAAAAAAAAGAAACCTATTAATAAGACGAGTTAAAGTTTAATTGAATTTAAATCTAGACTATTCACTTTTTGTCATTAACTGTTGTTTGGAAAACACGTGCAATTGAAATACTTTAGCCTTCGAATTACACATATAGGGTGACCGGTCATTTCATCCCCGGTCATTTGTCTGACCTTGGGAAAAGAAATGGGGAGGGGGGGATAAGGGCGTGCCTGTGTTACTGTGATCGCTTTTTAAAAAGTTGGCACTAATTCAACTTTTACCACCACATCTGTAAAGTACAATGCCAAACAGACTGAACTAGTTAATATAAGGGTTGTAAAAAAAGTTCTTATTTGTTTTAAACTAGATCGATAGAAACTCAAAATCGGCCCCCGAAGTGGTCCACCCAGGCAGGTAAAAAGGCAGGTTTAAATATTTTCAGAAAGAATATCAGAATAAAATTATATCAAAGGCAAATGACAGAGAAGAATGGAGAAAGAAGGTTGATAGATCTTGTGTGGTGCCCCAACGGTCCAGCAGACCAAGGGATAGGTGAAAGTGAAGGTGAAGTTGAACCTGGCTTAACTGATTTCATATAATGATTATCTTATTGGTCTAATTGTTTTGTATAGGACCAATCTCTTATTCAAAGCCTTATAAAAAAAAAAAACATTTCGTAAAAAAAAATTATTTTTGGAGAGGGTCTGGTTGAGTTACGGTGTCACCCTGCAATACACGTGATAATATGAACAACTACTTATTTATTGTTGTTTATATGCATATTAAATAGATTTTTTCTCTTTGAAAAAAACAGTAACCATTTTTTGTAGGCTAAATGGAGTTGTTAATATGACAAAACTTACATAGCAATAACAATACATTTGTAGAAAAAAAATTTTTTTGACAAAATCTAAAACCGTTTGCATAAATGTGTTAAAAATATGGTTGATAGTAATTTCCCTTACTAAATTGCCTCCTGTGTTTGTTACTATTAATAGTGAACAGCATGGGCGTAGCCAGGATTTGTTTTCGGGAGGTTGGGGGGGATATTCCCCCCCTCCTCCCCCGAGGAAAAAAATTATATATATATATACATGTATGTGTGTGTGTACATAATTAATCTTTATTACATTCTGACCCTTTCGGAAGACGTTTATTGTGCCCTAGAATAGGTTCTTCCTGGAATATGTGGAAAACTTGTAGACTCCCCGCCCTTGATAGCAAGGGGGTCTGGGGGAGCTCCCCCAACGCGAGGTGAAGCCCCGCCGCCGAGCACTATTTCTGGTATTGAAAGCCAACAAAATGTATATTCTGAGGTATCTGCAGTGCATTATCTTGCTATTAAAATGTTTTATTTAAAAAACCTAATGTGCTAGTCTTACTGGCGTAGACTCTCTCGCGCAGTTCGGCGCATTTTCCGGCAAGCTGTTTCCGCAACTCTTATTATGCGTAACTAATTTTGTCGGAGAACATGTCCTGCAAAACCTCATGCGACGCTCTGTCACAACCTTACTAAGGGTTCGACTCCCAGTTCGGCATATGATTTATTTGATTTAGACCCGATCTCTATAACTGACTCCTAAAATCTGTCTTAGCCATCTTTGTTGAGCCACATTTAGTGTTTTTCAATTTCGGCAGAAGACTATTCACACTTTATTAATGGAGCCCAAGTCACTAGTAGAAATTTGTAACCTCTCTTGACTACGCTCTTGGAATTACATGCTTTAGATTTTATATCGAAAAGGAAAGTTTTATCGTCAAAATCATCTGTTGAGGGGTTTTAAACTAAAAAATCTCTGGAGTTTTTTGTTTTTAATTCAAAATCCCATTTAGCTACGATCATAGAATTTGGTGACTGTAGTTTGCTTTAAAATAATATTGAAGATAGAGGTTTCCAACTCAAAACGCTCTGTAGGGGAATTTTAAACTCAAAACCATCTGGAGGGGTTTTAAACTTTAAAGAAAAAGCCATCTGGAGGAGGGGAATTTAAACTCAAAATCCCCTTTGGCTACGCTCATAGCATTTTGAGTGCGTAATTTGCTTTTTGTTTTAATATTGAAGAGGTAGTTTTCAGCTTCAAACCCCGCTGGCAGGGGGTTTTAAACTCAAACCCCCTTTGGCTACGCTCATAGATTTTATAGTGTGTAATTTGATTTTTTTTTTATATATTGAATAGGCACTTTTTAGCTTCAAACCCCAGCTGGAGGGGAGGGGGGTTAAACTCAAAACCCCTTTGGCTACTCTCATAGAATTGTGAGTGTGTAAGTTGCTTTTTTGTTATATTGAGAGGGGGTTTATCGTAATTTTTGGAGGCGGTTTTAAAGTTAAATCTTCCTAAGTTGTTTCTTGGAATTAGGAATTGTCGTTTGCATTTTTTTTAGTTTTGTTTATAGAAGAGGGGGATTTAACTGCAAAACCCCTGGTAGGGAGTTTTAAACTCAAAACCCCTGGTAGGGGGTTTTAAACTCAAAACCCCTGTAGGGGGTTTTAAACTCAAAGCCCCTGGTAAGGGGTTTTAAACTCAAAACCCTCTGGTAGAGGGATTTGTATCTCAAAACCCCCTGATAGGGTTTTTTAAAATCTCAAAACCCCCTGGTAGAGGGTTTTTAACTAAAAACTCCCTCGGCTGTGCTGTGGTTAGTGATGATTTAGTATTAAAATCTCACCTAAAATAAACAAAATGAAAGCAAAAATCAGTAACTTAATTCGGGCGGAGGGGGGGGGGGCGATTTCATTTGGGGGGGGGGGTTGAACCCCCAACCCCCCCCCCCCCCCTGGTTACGCCCATGGTGAACAGTTGTAAAAATGGTGTATTTTTATGAAAAAAAAAACTGCTTACATGGTTGATTTTAAAAATTAAAATTTTCAGTTTACGAAAAGAAAAAAGCTTTGCATAAAAAACTTTGAAAGGTCTAAAATATCGTGATGTCCGATTTTCAATATCTTTTCTAGTTTACGAGATCTAGACGGGACGGACGGGTGGACAGACAAACCACACAAAAATAATAGCGTCTTTTCCCCTTTAGGGGGGCGCTAAAAATGCTAGTTTTGAATATAGATAGGTTTGACGACAGGCTAGACTTTAATCAAAGCTTTATGGGGAAATAACCCAGTCACTAACACAGGGTTAAAAAGTCACTGAGAACTGGAAATGTATGTCCAAAAAAACAGAAATTGAATGTGCCTCCACGCCCCTCCTCTTGCTACAAATAATTCGTACTGTGTGTCTTTCGTCTGGGTTGGTGTGCTTCTTTTCAAAACTTGTCATGTGTAACTAGGAGTCCACTTTTTTTTCAGAATGATTGTTCACTGGGCTATGCATTGAATTTCTGATTGTACTGCCACTGTACTGTAGTATCATAATAGTTTGTTTTTTATGTAATACACAAACGTGCCTTTTTTGTAACAGGAAGAATCATTACAGATTTTTTATAGACGATCAGAGTTCAATGAACTTATAATAGTAGGAGATGACGCTCTTGTCTAGATCTCACATTTGAAGTTCTGGAATATGAAAGTGTTCAAAGAACCAGATGTAGGGCCTATATAAACATGTCGAGTAAAAGAGAAAACAGAGTTGCTGCTCTTATTTCATAGTGTATGGGCCCCACTAATAACATCTAGTAATGTATATCCCCAATAATAACCTCTAGCAATATTTATTTTCGGGGCCGGATTTAAATAAGAGAAGACTCAGGGGTAGGATCCTTGTGGAAGTCTCACCACTTTTCGAAAGCTTTGGTTAAAATAAACTTATAAATGATGATACTTGTATCTAAAAGCATGTCATATTTTGGAAGACAAAAAATAGAGTATTTGTAGGCCTACATTTGATCTCATTTTCTTTTTTAAAAACAACAAAAAAAAAAAAAACAACGTATATGCATGTTTTAGTCCAAAAAGTATATTTTTGAGTTTGTCTGTTGTCACAGATAAATATTAACATTAACATACTGTAGACATTAGAAGACACTAGAAGCGGACACTTCTTAACCACGACAGTGTTTCCAACAGTAAGATTTACATTTTAGAGTATTGTCGGTAAAACCCCGGACGATGCCCGTTAAAATTTGTTTATTTATTTTTTAAAATCTCTATTGTGTGTGTGTGGTACAAGTGGTATAGCAGCAGTAGAGCTGTTTTTGTGTGGTGTGGCTGTCTGTCCGTTCGTCAGCTATATAGATATAAAAACCCCGGACTATGCTTCTCAGCCTCAGCCAGTGTGCAAAAGCCCATGTCTAAATAATCGAGAAATATTTGGCCCGTAATCACCCAATATTACAATAGGTTCGTTTTGTATTTGTGGGGACATTTACGTATTCGGTCTGGATCTAGCTTGGTTCGAAGAACATGTACTCTCTGGAGTAGATTGTAGCCTACTTATTATAGTAATTTCATTAACTTTTAGAAATTACTTATATTTTTTCTTCGCGACTCTTTTTTTTTTTAACTCTTCTGCGATGGTCATTAAGTGCCAGATTCTGCTTTATATTAGCGCCTATATATTTATAGCTTTTATATAGCGCTACTTTCATGCTTATAGCATGCTCAGAGCGCTTTGGTCCAATCTCATTTGTGGACCAGGGGGTATCTAGGAGTTGGTTTTCCGAGCTGCCCTTAGGCGCTCAGTAAACACAACTCTGCCCGAGTCGGGTGTCGAACCTCGAGCCCCCTTTATAGGTAACCAAGCCAAGCCAAGTTCAAGCGCACTTAGCCTATCGACCACGCTTGAGAGCAGAGGAATGATATCCAAGATTCTTTTCAGGTAGTGTTTTTCCCGAGTTACGCTTTTCTGCCTCAACGTGGAAACGATCACTAGAGGAAGTGATTAGATGCTAAATGAATAGCAAAACAAAACTCCTGTGGGAGTGTCCAAGGGAATGCGAGAGCTTTCCCATCGCACGGTGTGAAGTTGAAAGAGAGCTTCCACGTCCCTGTCGATAATCCATGCGCCGTTCCTCAAGGGACTGTTACACTTATGGCTTGGTACGGCATAGGAAAATGGAGGGGGTTCCCGGCCTTCAGTCATGCATTCTAGTCCATGCGCCCGGAGTGCAGATATAATCGAAAATAGCAATGTTTTACATAGACTTGAATCTCTTCCAGACAGAAAGGTTTGTTCAGGCAGGCTTACATGCCTAGAGTTCGAAGAGCCTCTCAACTCTTTTGAAAATCAAACGGTAGTGTTTTTAGATTTTTACCTCATTGGAGCCTTCAATCCCTACCGTCAACCATTTCAACCTGATGACAATTTCTCCATCTGAGCTAGAACTATGTACGCCACCCTGATTTTTGAATCTTTGAGGAACGCCCATGATACTGTTTACATGTAAGTATTACAATGAAATAGTTAGTACGCCTAATTAAAAAAAAAACAACTTATAAACGATCATTTGAATAAAACAATATTGACATAGTTGTCATTGCACTGTGGTAATAAAAGTTTACAAGTAGCAGTGAATTTTTTTCAAAATGTCTGAAACTAAATACATACTAGAGTGTGTTGTTTTTACCAAGAAAATGTATTCTTAGTTTTATGTCCATCACCACTTGATGCACCGCACATTGCTAGCTACGCCACTGAATTACTGTGATGTGTGGTAAATTTCCCATATAGATCAAAGAACAAATACCAAAGAAGAGAAAGCTTCTATTATCAAAGTTAAACATTGTATAGTTTTGCCAAATAAGAGATAAAATTAAAGTTTGTTTTTTTTTAAATGAATTCCAAATGTGTATGCCTGTGATATAGGCCTATTATTACATAGGCTACAGGTGTATATTTAGGCCTGTATAATACTATCATGTTAAACTGGACTAATTCTAGAAAAATCGTTTCTATTTTCCCCTCCCTCATGACCTACTTCAGATACTTTAAAATTAGTTTGAGACTTTAGGAAAGCATAAGATCTTCATGGAAAAATCAAGTTTTTAAGTGTAATTATTGTAAACTTATTTGCAAGCCTCAACTACACAAAATAACCGACCAACTGTCAAGTAACTTTACAGCCACACCTAGTCAAGCCAATATTTCAAAGTTAGAGAGTTAATTATTGTGATAATGTATTGTAATAATGTATTCAATAAGATTATTGCATTGAATTAAGCCAATAAACAAACAGGTGGCCCAATAGCCGAATAATAATAAATAAAAAAATACATTCCAAACTAATACAAAACAATAACAGAAACAAAAAACAACAAATGTTGTAAGGAGCTGAAGCAGAACACAAGTGCAGGGCGGCCTAAGATTACTGAAGGCCTTAGGAGAAGTGATTTTGGTGGCCCCAAATGAAATAGAAAAAGAAAACAACAATTACGCAATTTATTAAAAACCTAACATACTCCAGCAATAACTTGAGGACAAGTTCTGCTATTTCTTCTCTAGAAAAATGTTCTGAGTTCTATGCCAGGCCCCTACCAATCGAAAGCCCTTGGAGGCTGCCTAGTGGCCTGTACCTTAAGCCGGCCCTGACAAGTGTCAACTCAAGGTAAAAAAAACATCTGGTGTGCAGCTTCGAACTCCAACTGTGCCCCACATTCCTCAATAAAATTAACATTTTATACAACAAATGAAACTTAAAAAAGCATTTTAAAGCCTACATTTTTATAAATAATGAAGTCTGTTGATAATTTTATTACAAAAACTATGTTCTTATAATACATTATTTGAGTGTATAGTGAGTATGAAATAAAATAGATCCAGATTTTTCTACAATTGTAGCAAGTTTCAGGTCTATGACCTTGACCTCTTGCAAAATTTGAAGTAAACAATAGATAAACTGCAGTAAAATTCAACATAAGTGAAACATGTAAGTGAACAAAAATTATATCAAAAACTTCATCAATTATATTATATTATATATATAAGATATTTAGCAAGAAATGTTGCAAATTTCTGAAAATAATTTAAATTAAAAAAAATGTTTTTAGCATATTAGTGTTATTGCTCTAACTCAGTGTTTCCCAAATTGAATAGTTGTTCCATGACTACTGGAATAATTAACTAGAAGACCACCATGTGAATAAATCTCATAAAAAAAAAAAAATGTGTTCTGCTAAATACTCAGAATGTGCAGTGTTCCATTAAGGATAAAGTTTGGGAAACACTGATCTAACCAATTATTTAGAATATACATTTCATCATTTCTAATATGTTCGATATTGACCATTATCATTCTTTTTAATTCTACTCAAGTAATCAACTTTTTATTGCATTCATTTAATTTTAGAAGTTACTGTCAGTCCATAAACCATTGAAAGTTTTACTTAGTGTTTACTGAAAAATTGTTATAGTGTTTAATTTTAAACACTTGTTTCCCCCCCCCCCCCCCAGATATCTTACACTGTACTATTAAAATAAAACTGAATCTCTCATAGATAAGAAGAAAGTCCTTTGTGTGAACTTTCCATTGGATCATTTCCATTGCTTTGTGGACCTATGGGGATAATGCTAACGTATCTTGAGCCACTGTAAGATACAGCAGGTGATAGCACTACGTGATTGTCTCTCTGAAAAGCTGGATTTCTGAATCCATTCAAATTTTCCAAATCATCGTTGGTCACTGATGTGCTCATATCATTATTTAGCTCATTGAATGGTGTCAAGCCAGATGATAGCTTTCTTGATCTCTTGGGAACTTTCATAGTACCAGATACTTGGCTTTGCTCTAATTGGTCTTGTGCAAAGTTAACAAAGACCTAAAAGGAAAAAAAAATGTATTAATTTGGAACATTGAATTTCACTTGATGGCACATTTTTGTATGTATTTGTTTCTTACTATTTGATTTTTAGGAAATTGATTGCTATATAGATTTTTATTAAAATAAATTTGACTTTAAGACACAATATATAATAAACATGCTCTGAGAGATAAAATCAATCCTCCTTTTCATGTTTACATTTCTCTTTTCAAATCAGCTCAGTAAACATCACCTACTGATAAAAAACTAGCATTATATTTATTTCCTAAAATATACTCAATAAATTGCTCTAATTTTTTTGTTACCAATAATTGTTATATTTAAAAAAAAGGAACCATCAAGATAGATAATTCATTTAGAAAAATGTTTCTCATACTAATATTCATGCTTTTAAAAAACATCATAAGGTGTCTCCAATTCTCTAGCTTATTAGTTAGAACAAAGCTTTGAGATGATTAGAAAATAATTGACTACACTTTGCCAAAGAAGTATACATCTAGATTCTTGAAGTTTTGCCAAAGAGTATACACCTAGATTCTTGATGTTTTGCCAAAGTATACACCTAGATTCTTGATATGGATGTGTCTTCAGCCATTGTCAGTAGTGAATGAGACATAAAGCTTACAACAGGTTCTAAAATCCAGATGGAATGGTAATAAGAAATCAGACTGACTTACTGAATCTAAAGTTGTCTGTGTCAATGAATAAAACCCAATATTTTTAACTCTTTGTTCTGCTTGTAAAAATGTCATAACATCAGCCAGAGAACAGGAGGCTGTGGGCACTTGAAGAGTGATGCTGCTTTGATGATTGCGCTGGAGAGAAAAAAAAATGTTTTTAAGCAGATAAGCAAGTTCTACTAATGTGACTACTAGTTGTTTTTTTTTAATCTCAAATAACAAGTTTTGTAGTTGCATTAGTTCAAATGTAAATTTGTCTCTTTCAAACTTACTTTTACAACAGAGCCTAGAAATCTGTTGACAAAGTCATGACTGATACTTGTCAATAGTTTGTGTCCTTTGTGAATAGTCACATTATATCCATCACCAAATCTACATTTGAAAATTTAGGTTAAAACTCAATTAGAAATCAATATTTAGAAAATATTTTTAGGTAGAGAAAAACTTACTGACAAAAACGTGTCTAAAATTTAGCAATAGTTTAGGATGTAGGCTACATCATAATGGAAGAGTACAGGGATGCATCTCAATTCAACAATTCAAGTCAAAAGTAACAAAACAGTTTGATAAAATAATTTTATAAACATTTAGATCTAAAAATAAATCAATGGCACAACATTAATATTTCCATCATAAGTTTTATGTAGAAAATAGTGATTTAAAAAAAAAAACAATTCACTTATGTTTTAAATGCTGTGGACTTCCTATACATTTGATCTTGCCATCCACCATGATGGCTAGAGTTGAACACAAGGAATCACATTCATTCATGCTATAACGTTTAACAAGAAAACAATTTTACTTTTTTTTTAAAATTAATAATTATACTTACTTAATAATTTTTTTCCTAATGTAATTATAAATTACATGTTTTTTAACTGGCAAGTGTAATCATAAATTTGACTAAATCATGGTAATAATAAATTTAATGTGATTTTTTTTTTACAATTACAATTTATTACAATTAAGTTTGGCTTGAGTGTCTATGAAAGATATATTATTTTACTTGTGAGATGTCAGTATAACTGACTGTCCATTTCTTGTCGCTTTTTCAATACATTTCCAAGCCAACCTTCTAGTAGCAGCATCCATACCAGTTGTTGGTTCATCCTGTTCAATAAAGTTTTATAATAGTAATTCTTAAGGAAGGGGGCATAGTGGCTGAGTGGTTAAGCGCTTGGCTTCGGATTGTAGTGAAGACTGGAATTTTGAAGTTCAGGACTTTAATGGGCACCTGATTTTAGTTGAGGAAAATTAAAGCAGCTGGTTTTTGTGCTGGCCACATGACACCTTGCTTATTTACCTTTATTTCAAAGAAACAGATGACCTTAACATCATCTGATAGATCGCAAGGTCTGAAAGGGAACTTTCTTTTCTTTACTAATTCGTAAGGGAACATAAAACAAATCAGCTTTAAGATAATCTCCAAATTAACACCAAAGACAGCAAAGCTATTTTTTTTTCTTAATTCAAAGAAAAAAAAATACAACAAAGAATTTCCAGAATTGTATATCTGCTGGGTTCAAGATTGCTAACTTCTGAGCTGATGTTCTTCAGAAATATGCTCATCGGGAAAGCCAATATAATAAATCCCAAAACAAATAGAACACTATGCATTAACACACTTGAAATAGTAATTTGAACTAATTTATGTTTAATGATATAACTATTAGTATGAACAAACAACCCAAAACACCAGAGTCTTATACTTTCTATTACTAGCTTATGTTTTACTAATACAAGCATTGTCTTCTTTATAAATCACTATTTTTTGAAAACCTGTTCTCAAAATAAAGGATTGTACTTGTGTCTAGTTCTATCATTGGTAGGCTATTAACTTACTATGTGCCTAAGATGTAATGCCACAATAATTTATTTAAACAATGTATAGAAAACATCTGACAAAATGTTAGTTACTAAAAGTGGGAATTTGTCTTGTTTTTTTTTGTTTGTTTCATTAAATAAGAACAATCTGGTATAAACTTTGTCACATGTAAATTATGAGTGAGTCTGGTGTGAATGTACACTTTGGTTTCTTATAGTTATAATGTTTTTTGTTTGGTGTAATGCACAAATTGTAAGACAAATTTCCTTACGGATAATAAAGATTATTATTATTATTATTATTAATATTAAAGGCTTCAGATAGCTAGTCCTGTTTGCGATAAAGTGCACAGTAGTTTTCGAATTGGTTAGTTATAAAAAAAAAGTGGTATTATGATAATATCTCAATTTGGCCTTTTATTTAAGTATGCAGGTTAGGATGGGTTGTACAAACTAAGATACAACAGCATCAGAATAATACCATTGTTTGAATAAAATCTAAACATTTATTACAACTAAAAAAAATCCATAGTTTGTGTGTTGGACTAGTGTCTTATATTCTAATTGGAGATTAGGGAAATCTGTTTTGAATATGCAATGAAGCGTATATTCCAATATAAGTTTATCTATCAAATAATACTAAATGATGGTGAATAATGGTGAAACTTGCCAGATATAAAATAGGTGGACGACCCAACAATGCAACTGCTAGAGCCAATTTACGTTTTGTTCCTCCACTATAAGTATGTACAGCTTTATGTGCATACTGAGTCAAGCCGAGATCTCCAAGGAGTTCTGGTACAAACTGGAAAAAAAGAGACTAAATATTTTAAAAATTATTTTTTTTTACACTTGCACAAGTGTATCTTAGTTGGCTTAATCTTAATTGGTCTTCTTATATAGTATCTATTTGTTTTAACAAAGGCATGCAATTCTAATGTGAGTCTGTGTCATATAGGCCTACTGTAGGCTACAAGGAGTGGAGTTGTTCCATCTGTCCCTTTAGTACTTTGACAGAAATTGTCTTCTGATTATCAAAATTTACTGCAGTAACTCCTTTACAACATTTAGTATAAGTATTCAAAAGCATCAGCTTCTTAAATACTTTTGTTAATGAAGGTAACAGTAATGTTAGTATTAGTATTTTTTGAATTAATTACAATAAGAAAAAAAAAATGTACCCTTTCAGTCTGCCAAGATTGAAGTCCACGAAGACGAGCATGAAAGTAAAGCATTTCTTCTGCTGTCAAGTATTCATCAAGTCCTCCTTCTTGTGGGCAATAACCAACATTTTGTCCAAAATGTGTATCTTTCTTGGACAATCTGATAAAAATATAAAGAAAAAGATAAAATAATTAAACACATATTTCTTGAAATAATAATAAATATAAGACATCAAAACTAAAGGTCTTCAAGATATTATTTACCATGTGTGAAAAGTTTATAAAAAAATAAAATTTTCTCAGAATTATTATTATTTTTTTTTTTTAATAAATTTTGTGTAAGAAATATACCAGAATTTTCACTTTTCTGCTAGTGTTATATAAACTGAATACATAAATTGTAAGACAAAAAAATATATTAATTCCTCCATAAATAAAATAAAAGATTGGCTGATAGTTCCAAGGGCTATTAAAATAATTATAAGATTTGAGAACATAAATCGGATTCAATAGTAGTAAAGTTTTATTATCATTCATAAGACCTACGACAGAACCAACATCAAAAAATGAAAAAAAAAAAAAATATTTAAGAGTGTAACCTTTAAGTTAATTTTATTCTTCACTTTTATTGAGCAGTGAATTTTATATTTTTATAAGGCTCTTTTAATACCTGTTCCCTTTTAGAAAAACTGAACCACTTGATGGTAGACAATCTCCTGTTAGCATCCTGAAAACAGTTGTCTTTCCTGCTCCATTAACACCAAGAAGGCCAAAGCACTAAATAATAGCATTCAAATAATTTGAAATTATGCATATTTACTTAAAACCATGAAGTAATGAAATAACTTTTTTTTTTGATGCCACATCAAAACAATCATCAAATAACTATTAAAACCTTAAACTATGCATTATACATTACAATAAAATAATTTTTAAAAGTCTCTGACTATGAACTATGTTTAAACAATCTCTAACCTGTCCTTCTGGTACACCAAAGCTAATGTGATTAACAGCAAAAAACTTTCTTCCATTTCTTCTGTAAACCTATATAACAAAATTATCTTCATTACAATACAAGAAAAGAGAACTCCTACTTTAAATAAATATTAGGCTTAAAGTTTATATTTTAAAAAAAAAAGGAAGAAAATAATCACAAGTGAAATGAGGTCTCGGTGAAATGATGATCCCAGAGAAGTGTTGGCATCAAACAAATTAATAAACTATGAACCAACATATATTACCAAAAAACATGGCTACCAATCAACCAACTCTGAGGACATACACACAAGTTATCCAATATGCAAGGGAAAAGGAAGTTCTTCAAAAATATGGAATACTGGGGTAAAAGTAGCACTTCAAAAAGGTTTCATAGCTTATCTTGCCTCACACTGAGCAAATACATTTTTGCCACATCACAGTAACTAGTTTTGGTTCTTTTGTAGATTTATTTTAGGAAAGTAATTTAGGATGTAGTAGCGGATTGATTGGGAAAATTCCTGATACATCCAAGATTGTAGACAGCTAACATAAATAAGTCTTGAAAAGTCTTGAAAATTTGAGCTTTTTATGACATGGCTACAGTACTAAGTAACAATTTAAAATTGGCAGGGAAAATCAGCTATTAACTGATAGAAATGCATAATCATCCAATGATCATCTAGTTCAGACAGATGAGAATAATCCTTTCCCTTGACTTTCAACCCAACTGTTTATTAGAGTCACAAGGAAAGGCATAAAGACATGTAATCAAAGATGCTTAAGGCCCAAACCATTTATGCCCAACATGTATTCAGTAGTTTTAATGCAATTATTTCATTTTAAGGCACATTCCTCGTCCCATATACTAGACAAATTTGTACAAATACTCCTTCTTCCCTAGTGCTATTAGAGCGTGGAATGGGTTGCCTGAGCTAGCCAGGAAACCAGTGACTTGGCAGAATTTAAGTCATTGGTTAATATGCATGACTAAATGCATGACGCGTAGGACGTAATCATCTTCTTTTTTGAAGTAACGTCTGTATTATATAAGAAGATAAGATAAGATTCTACTTAAGGCAAAGACAGAGTGGAGTGAAGAAAAATAATCAATAGATTATGTGTGGTGCCACAATAGATAGGTAAAAGGTGAAGGTGAAAAAAATGAGGGTTTGCACATCTAAATTTATGAAGTAGAACCTTCATCACAGACTCTTCTAATCACATCATCTAATTCAAACAGTAGAAAAGTCCAATGCATTTGTATGTTTTTTTTTCTATTTAAAAATGTCTCTTGTACTATTATTATTGTTTACTTTTAAAAAAATGTCCATACAAAAAAAATAATGGTAAAAAGACATGTATAAAGAAAAGATATACTTTTTCTGTTATGTAATAGTGACATAAAAAAGAAAAACCAAAGGATTAAATAAAAGAAAATATTCTAGTTAAAAAAATATAACCTTGGATAAATTCTCCACAATCAACAAATCATTTGCTAATCCTTGTTCTATTCTTTCTTTTTCTCTAATTACATCTTCATCTTCAGTAACAACTTCATTAAATGTTTGTCTCTCATCCTGAAGCCTGTAAATATTAAAAATAATATTTTTTTCTTATTTTACATGTTTCAGATGTTCCTTTAGAGCCTATACCCCCCACAGGATGACAGGTGATGGCAACAGGCAGGTTATGAACGCAGGACCAATAAGACAACAAAATGACAGTCCATCACGTGTACTGCACAACCCCACAGTTTGTCAAATAAGTTATAAAAATTGATTATACTGAAATGGTTTTGTCCTTTTTACATGTTTAAGTACTTAACATAAAACAGCATTAGTTGGACAACATAAACATTTAAGCCAGCATGTTGCTTGGTATGTTACAGAAAGTAACTTCTAGCGAGAGGGAATGAAGAACCAAGAATAAAGATGTAGGCCTATCTCTACAGCAACCCTTACAGTGCATATCAGTCAAATTCATTTTATGACTTTTTGACATGATTAATTAGTGTGACTTTCAAAAGAATATGACAACTGGCCCACACTTGACAATACAATCAAACCATTGGAGTTTTCTAAACTCAAAGCTACAAAGTCTTGCTGATATTTTGGTGAAATAATTTAAGTAAAGGTTTACAATTATTTAGCTGAACACCTACAATGCCAAATCTCCTATGCAATCTGACCTTGTGCTGCTATGTATAGCAGATAAGAGCTTTACTATTTTGTTTTATAACCTAAATGTTAATTATTGAATCCACTAACAATTAGATGTTAATTATATATTGAAAACCATTCCAAGTGAAATAAAATGCTTATCAATGATACATTTTTTCCTTAAAATTTGTCAGCAAGTTACCTCAGAACTGGTGGTTTAGCAGCATCAAGAATGAAATTTAATATAAAAAACAAAACTCCTTCTATAGCCATAGCTAGAATTTTCCATCCGAGAATTTCAGCCTCAAAAGGACTCATAAATCTGTTTTCATCAAATCTGAAATGCATTGAATTGTGTGTCATAATAAAATCTATTGGCTATACACAGAGGCTAATAAAACTGTTTGTATAAAATTTAGATGGAATGAAAATTATCTTTCTTTTATTGGCTGTATTTCTGTGTTTTAAATTTGATCCGGAAACTGAAACATTCATAGCCTGATTTATGTTTTAATTACAATGAGTAACTTTCACATGCAACAATATATCAACTATACCTTATTTAGATAAATTTTTCAATGGAATGTTTTTGTTTATAACTGAAAACGACTCAATTTTTTCATAACACATTTCCAGTTTTAGTAATAAATAAATTTCAGCTATGATAAATTTACCTGACAAAAATCTTATAGATCTTGGCTGATTATACAAACAAGTGCAAAGCACAAGCCTAG
This sequence comes from Biomphalaria glabrata, assembly GCF_947242115.1. NCBI lineage: Eukaryota > Metazoa > Mollusca > Gastropoda > Planorbidae > Biomphalaria > Biomphalaria glabrata. The sequence continues at coordinate 55,788,238 of NC_074712.1, read as the reverse complement.
ATATTCTAAAATGAAAGTAGTAAATTTTATAGACAACTACTAACCTGTTCTTGAATTCTCACTTTCTGAGCTAGTAATACTAGATTGTGAATTTGGTACATAAGTTCTGTTGCTTGGAGTGTCATTGCTCAAGTTTTGATCAGCTGATTTGGTCAATTTAAGAAATATCTTTAAATATGAAAAAAACAATAAAACAGTAATGATGTCTGAGAGATTAATCTCTTGTCTATTAATCTATCATCAAGAGTACTTCTTTTGTTGAGCAATAATGTTTTTTTCTAGGCACAGTCACTTCCTTAGCTTGTCTTATCTTTGTCACTTGCTTTTTGTCCTGACATAATAGTTGCTTCCTTGGCAAGCTGTACGTCAATGAGAAGTCTCATGGACCATCTTGGTATCTTTGATTACTAAACCACAGGACATCCATAGTTCTAACCCCCTTATAGTGTTCCTACTAAGAACTGAATTGCTATAGTAAAGACAAGTGTTGAATTTAATACTGAAATGCTATTGTATTGAATGAGGTGTTCAATTAAAGACTGAATTAATTGTTGAGTAGCTCCAGTTTGGTCATCTCATAGATGTACACTGGTATAAAAAAAAGAAAATACCAAACTGTGGGAGATGAGTGAACAGAAAAATATAGAGGTGCAGATCTTTTAGAAGAAGTGGAGATGAATTGGTCACATCCTTAGAACAACAACAGAGCTAGACAGATCTAAGAGTGGAACCCCAAGGGAACAAGACCTAAAAGAATGTGGCGACCCAGTATACTAGATGAAGCAGAGAGGACAGGAAAGAGCAGGGAAACCATTAAAAAAACTAGCAAGAAACCGTGGAGAGTGGCATGTTTAACTAAGGCCCTATGTTCTACGAGGAAGGCAAAGGAAAGATGATGATGATGATGATAGATGTACAAGTTATGCTAGTATATGCTAGTATATCTGAATATCTACTGTTACCCTAAATAATCATAAACACAAAAATGTAAACACTTTTATTTTAAAAATTATCAGCCACTTAGTTGCATATTATTTTTAATGACTGTGTGCAGGGTGCTCTGTCAGGGGTGAATCCAGTAGCATAGTCTTATTTGTATTATTTTAATATAACTAAATGTAAAGTAGTTAAAATCTGAAAGTACTATAAAATCAACATTTCAATACATTAATACATGTAATCTTTAGTAATAATATATAATTAAGCAAATATGCAACTAACAATAAGCATAAAGAGACCCTGACAACAGTGTCATACCTCTTCCAGTGAAGTGTCAGACAACCCATAACTAGCAATATTTAGGTGATTAACAGATTGATCTAATCTTCTGAAAAACTCATCTATTGGTACAATCAGGCTGTGATCTTTTGGTAAGTTATAGATTAAATCAGATCCAGCTTGCTCTTCAAGAGTTGCATTAGAACATAAAGATTGAATGAACGTTGTAATTGCTGCTGTTGAACTCCTGGATCCTAACAGAAAAATAAATTGATTACTTGAACTTACGTACAGCAATAACTGGATGCAGCTATTATAATGTTAAAAGTAGCCTAAGATAACTAAATGCTATTTATTTAGGCTGTTATCAGGTTGATACAAAAACTTACTTAGTTCATTAATTTCTTGTGAGTGACTCTGTTAGAGATTAAATACACATAGTTTAGTAGGGCTATTTCTGGAGTGGATAATAGCATGTAAAGGATTAACTAAACTAGTTACTGCAATACATTTAAATACAATTTTTTTATAACTATTGAATAATAAGACCATAATTTTAGAAAAATATGAAGACTGTCTGCTAAGTCCCCAGTATTTGAAATGATTTGGGATCTTAGAGTACATCACTACACAGGAATACTGTAGTGGTTTATACAAAACCAAGAAGGCAAAAAAGACTGATACTGTAAAGTTGTATAGTTGTAGTTGTCTGTAATATTTACTACTTTTATTTTGGAATATATAGGCTTTGCACTAATTGGTATTATCATTCATGACCAAAAAGTCATTCAAACTCTGCTAGGTAAATAACACGTTTTTAGTCATGCAATAAATTCTACTATAACATTAACATTTTTATCAATATAGGGTTCAACAGATTCATTACTTGATAAGGATCGCAGAAGAACTGGTTTGAACTATTTAACTACATTGTTACTAAGAGCATAGAGATCAACTCTTGTCTGTTTTGGAGTACATGACACAAACATAGGCAATAAATATGTAGTTAAGATTTTCATTATGTGAACTAAATGAACTAAAATGATACTGACTTGATTTCTTTGATCTATCTTCATTATAGTTAGATGGTAGCCACTACCAATTGATTGTTTGAGAAATGAGGGGGAGCCACAGCAAAGTAACTTTCCTTGATGCATTACAGCGATTCTGTCACTTAAGAAATCAGCTTCGTCCAAATGGTGAGTTGAAAGCACAATGGTGCGACCTAGGACACAGCATTGAAACACAAGTTAAAACTGCTTTGCAACTTTAAAACATAGTAACGTTGAACTAAAACTATTTAACAAAGTATGTCATAAGTAATGCCTTTAGATATTTGTTTTGCATGTTCAAATTTTACCTATCCTGTTTCTGGTTACTAAGTTCCATATGTGTTTTCTTGTGTGAGGGTCTATGCCACTAGTAGGTTCATCTAAAATTATTTTCTTGGTGTTTCCAACAAACGCTAAAGCCACACAGAGACGGCGTTTCATGCCATATGATAAGTTCTTAGCAGGGACATTTCTAGCATGCCAGAGATCTACCTCTTTCAACAGTCTTTTTTGTTTAAGTAGAAAAAATATAAGCATGTGAATATATAAACCAAATTTTGAACTGATCAGTTCTACTTATTTAACTATATATATGTTTAAAAGTTATTATTTTTTGTTTTGTTTTTTTTTCTTTGTAAAAAATTGAAAAATCTTACCTTTGAATTTCCAGAAATGACATCTTTTTGTTTTTAATATTTTTGATTTCAGAATAAAACTCCATGTGCTCCCTAACTGTCATACTGAACATAAAAGAAAACATTTTATTAAAAACAAATATTGCAGATAGTTTTTTTCGGAAACCCATATACGTTGTCTCAATTAAACTTTTATCCATTTTAAACTAACAACATAAAAACTGTGTTCCTCATTTCATTTCTACAATACCTCTTTTTAATTATTTAAAAAAAAAACAAAAAAAAAACAGATAATAATAAAAAGAGTTTCTATTATAAACTTGTCGTGGCCCTTAAAGATAAGTCCAACAAAGTCATTAAATTGCACCCACACTGACATTTTTCACATATAGTTGATGAAAAATAGATGTAGGATGGTCACAATGGTTCTGAGTTTGAAACCTGCCAGCTGCCATCCCCCATCCTCTTGCAGGAGGTTTAGGCTAGGATGTAATTCTCTTCAAATCATAAGGAACATCCAAAACAAAATGTTTCTGTGCTGTCTTTGAGCACTTAGTGAACACAACTCAGCCGAAGCCTGGATTCAAACTTGAGCACCATACATCTATGCCTCTTAGTCACACATCCCACCAAATTTAAATAGAGCTTTTTTTTAGATTTCGCAAACAAAATAGGTCAAACAGACTGACAGAGTACACAAAACTATTAACAGTCTTGTCCAAAAGTGGCCACTAAAAACAAAAGACGTTTAATGTGTTTACTTACTAATTGAAAATTGAATTATGTTGAGGACAAATTCCTACCAAGGAAAAATTTCTGTTAAAATACACATAACCACTGGTAGGTTTTAGCAAACCACATATGATCTTTCTGAAAAATAAATTAAACCCAAATCGACAACATTCTTTGAGAGAGAGTATCTATTTGAACATTAAGGTATTTAAAATATATGCAAATAAAAAAAAATTATTTGGTAGAAACTAGGCTTACATTGTAGTGGTTTTAGCAGCTCCATTTTGTCCCAAGAGTGAAGTGATCTGATTCTCATAGAACTGTAGATTGAGTTGGTCTAAAACTTTTTTATTATAGTAAATTTTGCTGATGTTTTCAACAGATATGCCAACATTAACACCTTCAGGTGGTGCTTCAAACAAACTACCTGCAGTAAAATAAATAAATATCAAATACAAAAAACACAAAAAAACCCCATAAAATCCCATCATTCATAACTTGCTGTTATTCGATTTATACATGCGCATTAAGGACAAATAGTGACAGTTTTATTTACTTGCTGTATGTGCCTTTCTGTCAATTCTTTCTCTGGTAGGAAGCTTATACTTGCAAAAACTTTTCCAGTAAGACAGTTGAAAGGGAAAATAAAATGGCTGCCCCACACCATATTTGCCTAGAAAATTAGAGAAAAAAATGTCAGTTGTTCTTTTATTCACTTTTAAAAGTTGATTTGTTTAAATTCATTTGGCAATCTAATTCATTATAATATTTCAAAGTTATTGGATTTATTGATTATAAGTGTTTTGAATTTCTTATAATTGAATTGAAAATTGTATTGAAAATTGCATCTCTTGAAGAGCTTTTTCAAGAAAGATGCATTTCCAAAACACAATTCTTAAAGACAACCTGCACCCATTAAACCACTGTTACATAAGATTTAAATGAAGTGGTCGTCTCCTTTCCATTAGGACTAAAACAGAAAGATTTTAAAACTTCCTATCCCACTATCGGTCAGAGTGTTACAAGATCAGCTGTCGTCATCGAGAAGTACATAGAAGTAAAACTCATAAATCGCTGGTTGTGAATGTGTATGTGTTTCGTGAGTGAATGTTGTTCAAATTTTTAATCCATATTGTTTTTGTACAGTAGTTTCGCTGAGCTTGTCAATTGTAATCAAACTTAATTTCCATTTGATTGGATCAATAAAATTATCTTATCTTATTGCTGACAAAAACAAAATGGCATTTCAGGCAAACACTTCAAACACTTTGTCAATAATATTGAAGAACCCAGAAAAGTTTGTAAAGTTTGTAAAAAAAATTAAGAGAATACATATGAAGAAGTAGAGAATACAAATGAAGTTCTCCACAGGTTGAAACAGGTCATGGGCTTAAGAAGTACCAGTCAGCAGAACAATACTAACAGAGATGACAAGAAATAACTCCCACATTTAGACTTCACTAGCAATGGAACTAAGTTTGTGGGGGTGTGGCTATTACCTGGCTTTAATTCTTGTATATACCAACCAACAAGGAAATAAATGACACTATCTATTAGCATCATGTAGAAGGACCAAGCTACACTGAGTTCATCTGGACCAGCTCTGTCAATGTTAGACCACTGCACACCGATGCCTTGCTCTTCCAGAAAGGCAATCTTCAATGTAGCAAAACAAAGTGATGTAGTGCAGGCAAAGCACTGAAACATAAAAAAACAACATGGTTTGAGTTCTATTGCGTTAAAACAAACTTACATGCAATGTTAAAAGCAATGCAAAAGCAATGCAAAAACAAGCAATGTAGAATAGTTTATACTTTTCAAATGCACAATTACTAGCATAGATTATTTTTAAAGAAAACTAATCAATCTTACTGTGATAAATTGAGAGAAAAAAATCACATAAAATCCATTATTTTGTATATGCTTCACTAGGCAAATTGAGAATCTAAAACCTGAAGTATTTTGTTTCATCGAATGTTTATATTTTGTTCCGCTCTTTATATTCAAGACTTAGTTCTTTTGATATACATTAATTCTTATTTTAGCAATATTAATAAATATTAGTTGTTTAAAACAATACCATTGAATAAAATCTTGTCTCATTTAATGATTTAGATATTATATTTTAAAAAAGTCAATATTGTTTATTTATTTGAATCAATATTATTTGTAATAAATTTTGTGTTATTTAAATAATATAAAGTCACTTTATATAAATTCTATATCATTAATGAATAGTATTTTTCTTTATTTATACACTACATGAAAAAAAAATCAATAGGGAAAAAAAGTATTTTGATGATTCATTTAAAAGATTTACCGTAAGTATTCTTTGCCAAAAGTTAAGAGTGAAGTCATATCCAATGAGAATGGTGAAAGGTAAATAAGACAGTAAGTACAAGATGATTACAAACAACAAAGCCATACTGGTACGGTTAAATAATGCAGAAACCATATACCTGAAATATTGAATGCATTGTTGTTTTTTTAAGTTTAAAAATAATCACAAAGAAAGATTGAATATTAAGAAAACTAAAAAGCAATGATAACTTATTGGTATTAGCAAACATTCATGGTCTAGATTACTTCACGTACCAGGATGATGGTCCTATGTCATAGCCCTGCCCACCTCTATTGTCCCAAAAAAAAAGATTGGGCAAGGACATAATAATCTTCATTTTTGACAAGGGTTTTGTCTGCACTGGATGTAGCAAACTATGTAGGTTGCAGCTGGGACTGCATAGCCAGATGAAATATTGCACTCCTCATTAATCTTCAGACTCAAAGCAAATCCTTAGTACATGCTTACTATGTTTTCATCTAAACAGCCCATACTTGGTATAAATATAATAGCAAATGCTCAGTCGAAACATTTTTACTTCCTTTAAAACAATAGTAAAAATAAGTAAGAATCCTTACTTCAATAAGAAAAGAGGAACTGTTTAAATAAAAGATAACAACCAAATATATGAACAAGATAATTATCTTACATCAACATCAGTGAACTGAGACTAAAACAAGCCAGCAGAAGGAACATGATGAACAAATTGCTGTAGATGAAGATGTTGGTATACTTTAGCATCACAGCCATGATAATGGCAACAGTTAACATCATAAACATTGTGCTGAGAAACCAGGCAAGTACATTTACACCTTTTATCATCCCCATCACTCGAAGGACCTAAATAAAAAAAATAATTATTGCATAAATTATTTTTTTTCTATAAAATTTTTTTTTTGAAGGTTAGTTATTTTTAAAATTAATTTATGAGCGAATCCTTTAAAAAAAAGAGTAGAATGCGTTCTCTGTAGCATGCTGTAATTACACACAACTAGATACTCATAACTAAATAAGCCAAGCATATCTAATCAATAAGATATGATTAAGAACAAAACTTCTGGAGGAGAATTAATATTTTAAGAAAGTTTAGTGTCGGAAGCCTGTAATGCAGCACAACTAGAAGTCTCAGCGTGACTAATTTGAATAGATTTGTTTTTGAGAGAGATGTAACAGTATAGATGAAGGACAATGAAATATGTGTGTATTGTGTGGCTTTAGTGACGTAGGAGTGAACGGGCTGGACTAATACAGCTGTAGAAGCATGTGTAAGAGTGTTGACATTTGAATGACTAATTTTTTAGAAACATGCAGATCACCACCCATTTGGTCCCCGTTGGGGAACAAAGCGGTGGGTTTCAGACTGGTTAGCAAGCCTTCTCACACCCCCACTACGTGCAGGTACACTTGCTAGAGCATGCAGTGGTAGCTCACTGGGAGACATGTCTCACATCCCCACCACTTGCAGGTACACTCACTAAAGCATGCAGTGGTAGCTCAATGGAAGCCATGTTTGCTCATGTACTTAGCCTTTCCTCGGGAGGACGTTTCCACGGAGGTGTCACACTGAGGCGACGGGAGCATGTCCTCCATCACTTGCAATCAGACACGATGAGCTCTTCTTAAAGTTTTAGAAACTGATGTTAACTTTCTACCATATTGCATCACATTAGAAGGTTACCATTAACACTACATTCTATCACAATAGTAGTTTGAATTAAAACATAAAAAAAAATCTTGATCAACATTAATCAACAGAAACTATTTGCAATACTTGGTCAATATCTTCACTCCTTGAGTTTTCATAAACACAAAAAAATGTTTTTTTAACTTTTCAATGTTTACCTCATCCTGGCCATTCTCCCTGTCATACACCAGGTTGTAAGTGGCTACACCAAGTATACTCAGGTAGACAAAGCACATCATAATAGGTACCAAGTAGGTTCCTAGTAGAAATATGAAACTAAAAGAAACAAAGTAATTATTTGATTACTTAAAAAATGGAACCAAAACTCACTAAAGACATTACCATTAGTATTTAACATACAGATTTACACAGCCATATTTAAGTGTTTTTTTTTTAGGTTTTCTAATAATCTAGATTGTATTAGTCAGTTGAATCATAAAACCTATGATACATAATATATTACCTCTTAGATTATCAAATATTGAACAAATATTTGTGACTAACCTATCAGCATGATGACATGGGAAAGGCATCTGAATAAGATTTACAGCTGGGTTTGTTAAACTTTGATTCTTATGAAGCTCTATAATTCTAGAGTCTAATAAATCCTGGAGAAAAATGAAGCCTCTAAGATACCGCAAGTTTTCAATCAAATTGTCTTCAGCATTCATGGTGAAAGTGCTAAAAACAAAAAATACATTTTTCTTTTAAATTTGCAAAAACTTTAATTATTAGGACATTGATAACAAAAAACAAAATAATTCATTTTCTTTAATGTATGTAATAAACATATAGAAACTATAACTATACAGCAATGACTGCATCACTGAAAATAATAGGCTCGATATTAAAGATATTTAACATCAACCTTACCGCTCCTTCAATAAACTTGTATCCATGACACTATCAATATCCATTCTAATTTTATAGCCTATATGTTTAGGTATTGTGTTTGAATTGACTTGACGCTTCTGTCTTGCTGAAGTCTCACTCTCATTGAGAACATCATAGAAAACTATACCTGAAGAGATGCATCAACATTTTAACAGCAGGTAGAAAAAAAACTTTAATTAATTGGTTACAATATGAACATTGGATTATTATAAAAAAGCAAGAATCAATAAAAGGAATCATCTTCAATTCCAAAGATAAAGGATGACCATGCAAACCCAGTTGCGACCTGCATAATTTGCCATATCAGATTAAGACTAAGCAATTTTCTGTAGGGGATCTATTTAAGTTTTCTTTTTATCTTTTGCAGCAGCTTTCAACAAGGACTTTTCTTTGGGGCTCAATTGTTTGTCATGAGACCTTTGTGAGAGCTCTCCAACTGTCTCAGTCAACATCTGCTGCCAGCTGCTTTCCTCTATGCCAGAGAGGGCAAACAAAAAATGTAATACAATGCAATATTTCCAACACAGTTTGTCATGCCCTGCACCTCCATTCAATATTTCATAATGCCATTCTTTGTTCAAATGTGATTCACAGATGGGACTACATGAATTGGGAGCTAGTGCTGGCAATTCATTTTTTTGATTTGAATTGAAAAGAAAACTTTGAAAATTTATTCATAGAAATAACTATATAACATTATGTGGAGATAAACAAGCACCACTTATTTATATATGCAAGTGAATAGTGGTCTCAAAAATTAACTTGCAAAGTGGAAAAACACCAAGACTTCAATAGTTTAATTATATTAACACATTTTCAAATCCTGGAATGTTTTTATGATATCGGATAATACTTAAAAATATCTTTACCAGCAAAAAAAATTTTTGACTTTGCTAACTTGAAAGCCATGTTCTCCAGTTCAGTTTCATTTGACACAGGTTGAAATCTGTCGGCCAGAATGCAAGAGGTATAATTTGCCACCATTGCTGCAACTGATTGCAAAGTTTCCAAGATGTCATTACTAAAAGTTGTGTTTTCTAAGGTAGGCAAACTAGTAAGAAGAAGATCTGGTTGAATTCCTGTAGTTGCTCTTAGAATATCTTGAATGACCTCATTATTAAGGAGATCCTATAAAAGTAAACATGATAGATAGGTTTAATAAATGCAGACGTACATATAATATATAGAATGGTTAGACCAATCATAGCCTACACAAACATTTTTTGCTCCAATGAGGTAATAAAATGAAATCGCACAGCTACATACCTTAAGCAGACTAGTGTCTTTAATAAAGTCTAGCAACCCTTGTAGATTCACGGCTTGATTTGCCCAGACTGTAGCAATCCTGTTTAGTTCTCCTACTAATGCAAACGTTTTATTAGCCTAGAGTAAAGAAAATACAATAAAAAAAACTAAGGTACAATAAATCATTTAAGGTAACTATTTATTCAGATGTCAAAGTTTCAGAGAGCTACATTAAATAAGTAAAAAGAACAGTCATAAAATTAATGTCACTTATTAAAATTTTAATTCTTTGAAATACTGCTATGTACCTTAGATAAAATTGTTCTTGTGATTTCATTATCTGGAGTGTACAGAATTTTACCCAACAGGATAGGTTTCAAATAATTCCACAAAATACTTCCAAATTCTAGGTCATTGATAGTCTTGAAAAAATCTTGACAAAATGTACCTAAATTTTGCATTAAATTACATGGCATTTAGCAATAGGTCGTCATCAATACAAATAATTGAAGGTTATTAAGTGTTCACAAATCTAAATATTTTGCTATAGACTAATAATGATGCATAGAAGACATGGTTGAGACATAAATTTCTATTAAAAAATCTACCTTGTAAATCATTGTCAACACTTTTATTTTGGGCCCCATTTAAATTCAAGGTATCTGTAGATACTGTGATTCCAGAAACAGATGGAAAGGCTGCAAGATCTGGTGATATTATTCTACCACAAACACTTTGGCTTATTTTGTCCACAAGTGGCATATCTATATTAATATAAAAAAACACTTCATTATCTATATGATATATAATACAGAATTTTAAGAACCATAACTTAAAAGGTAGCTAGTGACTTATTTAAACATATTATTTTTTTATATTTATATTGATGTAACTCTTGTAAGATTTAAGATAAAAAAGCGAGTAGTATAACATTTTTTATTACAAAATGATATAGAGAAGAAAATAAAAAAGTCATTCAAAGTTAAAGGAAGTGGTAAGCTCCACTCATTAAGTAAATAGAATAAACATCTGTTACAGCATAAATCTTTTGCCATTAACTAAACTTTAATGTTAGTGACTCAGCCTCTACCATCATGGTCTACTAATGAGAACTGGAAAGAAACACATCTGCAGGATGTTGTGCAGGAAAAAAGGAAAGTTCTAAAAACCAAACAAAAGCTGAAAGGGTTTAGGCATTATGTAAGACAGAATTTGTTTGGCCAAGATTATCTTTAAGGTTGCCAAAATAATCACTAGACATCAATTGAGTTAAATTGGTCTGTCTATTGATATGTGAATTCTCGCATGAAGAAGAATATGACCTATTTTGTCAAATTGAATATATAATTTATTTAAATAGCATCTATAGTACTCTTGTCTAATCCTAAATGTATAAATATTGACATAAAACAAATAACCTCATTGAAGCATAATTAATTTGAACTTAAGAATCAATGCACATATGTAAGCATAAAGATAATTTATTATTAAAGAAGAAAGTAGAAAAGAAATGCTTGTTAAAACTAAATTAAAAAAGGAAATTTTTTAAATTACTGATTGCTTGTAAAACAAGGTACTGACTATAAGAAAATGTTCTTAGATGCAAAAAAATAAATTATCTAATAATATTCTCATACCACTTGTTAAGGCAGCAGAAAAACTTTGTATTATTTCCATCTTGCTTTCACTTTGGTTCAGCATTTGGTAAGTTTTGATAGAAGAAACAAGACCTTGATTTATCTTGTAAGCAAGCTCTGTCAGCTCAGTACTGGTTATATTTGTATCTTGAAGTATTGTGTCCACAAGAGTTGATGTGTACTGAGGTCAAATACAAAATAAAAATGTACTAGAAATATGTATAGATTTTTAAAAAATGTGAGTGCTTTAAATGCCTATTAGATTAATAACAATGTATCTAGGTTTAGCTCAGCAAATTAAACAGGAGGTCACACTTAAAATTCAAAGAGTTTCTTCTTATTTAGACACTTAACTCTTAAAGATTCTTGAGTTTTCCCCCTTTTTTTTATTTTTTTTAAGGTACTTAATAAAAAATGATTTTTCTAAAATAAAAATAATACAAATATTTGCAAGTTATCTATCATTTTATTCAGAATTGCATCCTTTATCTAGTAGATGATAAAAAAATTTGGTAGGTGAAAACATTTTTTCAAGAAATCAATTCTTGTGACAATTTTTTTTTCTTTTTTGCAAAAAAAAAACATATTTATGACAAAAGGCATGAATAAAAAAAAAAAGTATAAAAGCCAATGTGAATTAAAGTACTATTTTCATCAATGATAACCATTTTTACATATCATATATCATTTTTAGGCAATTCTATAGGATACTGAGATACTGAGGTGACTTTTTATGAAACTATATAAAAACAACAACAAAACGCCAAAAACAAAATCCTCTTGATAAAAGAGCTAATCATATAAACCAAACATATAGATTATTAATTACAAAGAATTAAAACATTAATAAATGAAGGAATTACAGTTTGAACTTTAAAGTAGACTTAGTTCACACAAAAAAGTACATTGAATGTGAAAAAAAAGGTTATTTATGATAAAGTAAAAGACAATTTCTTTCTGGACTGAAACACAAAAATGTACCACAAGCACTACACATGGACCTAGTCTTTCTTTCAATTTTGTGATGACTATAACAAAGTTTACAATTTTTTCTATCTTTTGAAGCAACCATTGCAGGTAATATTGAGTGGCAGGTTTTAAGTCTCATATGTTCTATAGTAGGAACTGGGTCATAATCATCAATGTTTGCTAACTCTCTAATTAGTTCAATGGTGAAATCTAACTGACTGTAGTATGGGCTTCTATTTAATTCTTCAATATCTGGATTTTGTTTTCTCCAGTCTTGAAATAAAATATAACTATTAACTCTAGCAATATCAATGAAATGAAAAAATAAGGTTTTCCAGTACTTGTTAGTTTTGCGCAGCATGTTATATTTATTTAGCAGCTGGTCACTTTTATCCACCCCTCCCATAAAAGAATTATAATCCCCCACTAGTTGAGGCTGTTTAACTTTTAATTGTTCAAAAACACCATTATTTTTTGTTCTCCTATTAACATAATTAAACTCATTTGCCGAATGCATGGTTGAAACTAATGAAACTGTTTTGTTATCCCTCCACTGCATAGCTAAAACCTGATCTTGTCTAACCCATCTCATATCCCCCCTCTTACTAACCTTTTCCCACTGCTTCACATTCTTAAGTTCTGTTGGAAACCCTTTCCTATTGCTTATGATTGTTCCACAAGCAACAATACCTTTTTTAAAAAGATCAATAACAAGTACAAAACTGGTATAAAAATTATCAAAAAATAAACGATAGCCTTGATTTACTAGAGAGGACACTAACTTCATTACTACATCATATGCTAATCCAAAAGTAGAGCTATTCCCTTCTATCTTACCTAAATATACATCAAAGTCATAAGTGTACCCACTAAGAGAGTCTGCTAAAACCCACAATTTCATTCCCCATTTAGTTGGTTTATCCCTAATATATTGTTTAAATGCATACCTACCCTTATTTCTAACCATTCTTTCATCTATAGATATGTTTTGACTAGGCTGATATAATTTCATACATTTTCTCCTAATAAATTCAAATAAAAATCTAACCTTAGCAAGTTTATCAGTAGCCACCTCAGTATCTCTATTGCTTACTTTCAAAAAGCAAAGAATTTGCTGAAAACGAAATCTAGTCATGAACGCTCTGGCCCACAAACCATTGAACAAACTCTTTCCGTTCCAATAGAGCTTAAAGTTGGGAACCTGAACAAGTCCCATGTACATCAGAAGTCCCATGAATACGTAAAACTCTTCAACGTCTATATCCTTCCAGTTCTTGTACATACTTGGTTTTGAAGGACCAGTGGCAGCAGCATTTTCGTTGGTAAATTTACAGAGCATTTCAACTAAAGCTTCTGTAAAGAACAGTTTAAAAATTGAAAGAGGAGTAAGGTAGTTTCTCCTGTTTTGCCTTGTTACACTGTCAGGGAAATGAGCTCCAGGAGGCCTTTCGGGTCTGAATGCTGGTATGGCATGTGGTATTTGGTCCAGGTCATCATAGCTAAAAAAAAATAAAATAAAAAAAAATTAGAATTAGTAAAATTAAAATATAAAGTCATGCTAATCATAACTACAAGCTTTGAATCCAAATATTAATAATATACATATACAGCACTGAAATGTTTACAGATGTAGATTATAAACAAAGCGTAACCAACGTAAACAAATGAAATATGGATCTAGCAAAAGCAATGTGGTCTGAAAAGTGTTTGGCTCTAGATCTAGGTCTAGTAGATCTAGAAAATACTTTGATTTTAGTATAAAGTCTTATAAGCTCTTTATTTCCCTAAATTTTACAAATAAATTCTAAGGTTATTTAGATGTAGACTAGATCTAAAGTTTCTAGACTCTAACGAGTCAACCCAGAACTGGATGTTTCGTAACAAAGAAAAATATTTACCTTCCGTAGTTCCTCTGTTCATTGAAATTGGGCTGAATGTTTTCATCATCATGAAATTCTTCTTCAATCCATTCTTCATCTTCACTTGAAATGTACTCAATTTCTTCATCAGAAGATAAGTCTTGAGCCATTTCTTAGGTAAAAACGTGATGCTAGCGCACTAGTAGTGGTGAAGGCAAGTAGTAAAATGGCCGACGAGAATCACAAAATGGCTTGTTCAAAATGTGAACTTTCGGACGCAAATAAAAATAACTTTTTTTTTAAAAGTTTAACTTAAAATAATATTTTTACGAAACAAAAAATATTTTTTTGTGAAAATAATAAAAAATAACGCAAAAATTTCAAGATTTATTTATTTAAATGACGTTTTTAGGTGTCGACCACGGGTGATCGAAAATCCAATATGGCGTACCATAAGAGTTAACTAATACTTGGGATTAGAATTAAAGTAAAAGTAGTAGATGAATATATACAAAATATTAGTTTCAATCTGTGGACACAAAAAGACTACAAAACTAATAACTTTTACTGTAAATGTCAAGACGCCCCTAAAACAAACCTCATTCTATATGGTTAAGGTATAGGCTTATTACTTCATGAAACTGTTTTCAGTGTTTTTTGTTTTCATTTGATTCCTGCATTTCTAGTAGTCACATGATTAGACAAACTGTGCATATTTAAATTTAAATAAAAACATTTAAAAGATTGAAAGTCTTCACAAAATATATGAGCTTACTTTGGATATCAGGGCACTAATGTCAAGCTCTGGGATTAAAACATTTAAAAGCTTTACAACTTGTGAAGTATTCAAAGCACATATTTCAGTTTGGACATTCTGAAGAGTGGCTTTTGTAGCATTAACAAACACAAGTCTCTTCAATACTTCATTGCATGTGTAGCTACTGTAATTAGCAATGCCTTGAAGCTGGGTAGAAAAAGACAAATTATATTTGATACTAAGAGTATACATTTTTCATTCTTTTAAATTGCATTTAACTGTTGTAGTCTGTATTAATGATTCATTTTTTAGGTAAATATTGAACCTATATATATTATAGTATTTCAAAAACATTTTATACAACATTTCAACCTAAAACTTACTATTCCAGAAGAAAAGACAGCATTTAAAATTTCTTGGGCAACATTTTGAGTAATTCCTAAAACACTTGTAAAATAATTTGTGGTATTCATTGGATATTTTAGCAGACTTTTGACTTGAACTGTGGATAAAAATATATATATATATATATAAGTAATATCTTTGATTTTTAAACATTCATATACATTCTCCAGATTTTAATTCAGATAAACATTTGATCACTCTCCATCAGTTAAACTACAATTAAGCTAGCAAAATAAAAATACAATTACTTTCAGGCAACAAATATCCTTTAAGAAAGTCAACATTGACAAGGCCATTTACAATTGTTTGCACTGAAGTTAAGACAGTTACACTTTTGTATTTAGGAGGAAATAAGGAAATCAGTGGTGTCAAAAGTTTCTGTAATCTGAAAGATGTCAAATAAAAATAGTTATCAAATCTGATTCACAAAATTTATCCATAAAATGTAATGTATTACAAATTTTTAAAGATGAATGTGAGAAGAACATAAGACTCAGTAAACTGTGTAATAAAACATGGAATAATATCATCTATTGGAGTGCTATCAACATAAATACCATTAAGTTGCCAGGGCTATAACATTAAAACAACCAACTAATATTTTTTAAATTGTTACAAAATTTTATTTTGTATTCATTTAATTAGGAAAGTAAAATAGAAAGACTTACTGTTTGGATAATTCAGACATTGTGTTGCTTCCAATAATTTTATCTAGGACATCAATGTTCTCTTCTAAAATATTTATGTTGGTGTCAATAACAGAGGCAATGAAAAAAGTGGTAACATCAGAAAATCCACTAACAAGATCTTTCAGACTTGGCAGCAATGAAATTAGCATACCACTGAATTGGCTGGCAGAAGTTAAAAGCTGTAATAGAAAAAGTTCATAGTAAAGATAGAAATAAATGCAAACTCAGTACACACAGTAGAAAAAAAAAGAAGTGATTTTTTTGTGTGTTCCAAAATTTAACAAGAAAAAAACAAACAAAATAGCAACCCAGAAGCTCAAGCTAAGCAATCTTAAATAAGATGGTTAATAAAAAAGAAGAGAAAAGTTGACAAGTAAAAATAAGTTAGTGATAATTTTATAACCCAAAACAAGAATGAAATAGTTTGGACACATTGTAGGAATGCAAACTAATCAGTCAGAAACTCAGTTGAAGTAAAGGGATAGGACAAGAAAAAGATGGATTGGAATAGGTATTATGCTTTCTAAATGCGTCATTCCAGAAAGTATGAGATAAGTTATTCTGTATTGTTTTATGCCATTTTAAAAAATTAAGGTGTGGTGTATAAGTGAATTTGAATCATATACTAAAGGCTGAACCAGATGTATGGTTATGAGCAAAAACAACTTTATAAGTAATAAATAAAATACCTACATCATTGATGCCAGAAGAAGACAAAGAAGAATTCTTTAAATATTCTGCTAGAACTGCAGCTTGGAGTGTAGTGTTACAGAAAGCATTGCTTAGGCTGTTGAGACTGACAGAAGCAGTCACTGACGGGGTCATTACTTTTGAAAGTTGGTCAGGATCACACAAAATATTTGTAATATCAAGTGATGTTTGTTGGAGAAAGTAAGCCTGGTAGAAAAAAACAACAAAATTTGTCATAAAAGTTACTAAAAAATGACTAAAAGCATTCTAAGATACCACCTAATTAAATTACCTGGTTTGAATTGACTGCTGCATTCATAAAAGTTTCCACAACTAACTGAGAAATCCCTGAGTTCAAAAGATATTGTGCTACATTCTTGTCAGATTTCAACAGATTGGACACAGTCAGCATGGCTGTCAATATATAAAATGTGAAAATAACTTAGCCTTGGTAGCAAAATCAAATATGACATTGAAAAATGAAAATAAAATTAGCTGTTAGTACAATGTGCAGCAACTGCTCTGTTATGTCCCTCTCTAGAAGTGGGAGGCAAAGATGTTATTTGCTGTTCTTTTTTTTTTACATTGTGGGAAATTGCTTACTACATGTTTCAATTCTTTGATAATTTAAAAAGGCCCCAGATAAGGGGTTAAGAAATGATTATGGATCCCTAGTGTTATTAAGAGCATGGAATGGGTTGCCTGAGCCAGCCAGGAAAATCAAAGACTTGGCAGAATTTAATTCATTGGTTAACATGCATGACTAGATGCATGATACGTAGGACATAATCATCTTCTTTTTGAAAGTAACGTCTGTATTATATAAATAAGACAAAAATTATTCTCAGCAAAAATGTAAAAATATTAATTCTATCTTTCTCAAGAATGTATAGAAGAGTTTTTCTATGTTTAACCATTAAAAGCATTATCTTAGAGTACATTATGCAAATGGAGCTTCAAGATAAAGAACAGGAAATGATGCTTGTTTCTAATACAAAATATTTGAAAAGGCATTATTATTATAACTTTTGTATAGTGTGGCTCTTATGCTGATTTAGCATGCTCAGTGCGCTGCGATTGTAACTTATTTGTGAACATGTTGTGATGTCTTTAGGTACTCAGCAAACACAACTCAGCTAGAGTCAAATATCCTATTAAAAATTCATGGTTTACATAGGGATTCAAACTTGAGCCCCTCAGGTAGCCAAACAGCCAGGCATCTTACTACCATGTGATGCCACAACATATAACTGTAGCTTTTTTTTTTTATTATAATGAATACTTTGAAATTATAGCAAAACTACAAATTGTTTTGTTAGGTTGTTATTGATGTAAGTGGTAATAAAGTGGAATTTTGGGATTTTTAGCACTTCTCTAAGTCCACCAAACTCTAATAGGCACCTGACATTAGTTGAAGAAAGTAAAGGGGATGATCCTAGTGCTGGTGACATAACATTCTTCTTAAGTGTTAGCCAAAGAAACAGATGACCTTTATGTCATCTGCCTTATACATTGCATGGTCTGAAAGGGGTACTTTACATTTACCTATAAAATCTCAGCCTCCAACATCCTGTCCGAATCCTGGCCTTCATGTGTCCAACAAATATTGTACTAGTTCTAAAAATTGATTGGCTCAAGAGTATGTAAGTTCTGTAGGGCAAAGAGGTTTTAATTTGTATCTTAACCATTAAAAATAGAATATATAAGTTCTTTTTTTGTCTGTACAAGTGTTGCCAAAGTTGTGATTTAAAATTCCATATTCTTATCTTATCTTATCTTATATAATACAGACGTTACTTCAAAAAAGAAGATGATTACGTCCTACGCGTCATGCGTCATCTTTTTCTATTTCAGAATACAACTCAGGGTTTCAACCTTTGTATAATCATTTAAGTCAGTAAAAACAATGTGACTAGATATAATATAGAATATTAATTTTGTGATTACCTTTTGAGTTATAGATAACTATTTCAAGAGTAAGATCAAACAGTGGTAGTATATCAGGGTCAGTAAGAAGTTTCTGAATTGCTGGTTTTTGTAGTAAGTTCAACAAATTTTTTATCAACACCAAATAACTTGAAAAAAAAAAAAGTACTATTTTTGTAAGAATAAGAACAAATTTTAATCAAGGTTTAAAAATAAATTAAAAAAAAAAACAGAACATATTTTCATTAATGTGACTTTTAAGCTAAAATAGTCTGAATACATTTTTACTTCTTTTAACATAAATTACTGACTACTAATTATATTTTTAATTTAATGAAACTGAAAAGGACACATTGTCATAACTTTCATTCATACAAAGGACATCATTAATTTCACAACCTTCCTGCTAAAAAAATATTTACATATAACCTCTTGGAAGTGATAAAACTAACTTAACTTATTATTGTTTGAAACTGATGAAATAAATAATGAGATCAACAAAACTTGAAAAATTATTGCAGCACTGAAACGAACTTGTTATGGATATAAGATGCAGAATAAAGTATGAAGAAACAAAAGGAAACGCAAACCAGGATCAGAACAATGAACTCAAACGTGGCAATGCCACTTACCAGTAACTAAGCTATTATATTATATGACGTATGACTGGCTACTTGGTTAAGGATGGCTGCCCGGTCATGTGGTATGCGCTCTAGACTATTGTTCAGTGGTCTGGATGGTCCTGGTTTTGAACCCTACCCACTGCCCTCTTCTGTTGTCTTTCAGGAGGTTTTAGGCAAGAATGTAGATTATCTTCAACTCTGAAGGTACATCCGAAACATGTAAAGCAAACATTTTATAAAACAAACAAAAAAATATTTTATTTCATTAGATTCAATTGAACCAGTATTCACCACCAAGTAGCCACAAAGTCACATAGAAAGGTCAAAGCCTGGCCACACCCACATTCCTCCTCATTGAGATGTCCAAAAGGTTCCAGATTAGGTGAATCTCATTTATGAACCTTTGACCCAGACAATGATTTTATCTGTGGCCAGGACCTATAATGTACCATTGCCTTCTATGGTGGGTTCATCATTGTCCATATGGACTCCACTTGGGAATGATGCAATTGATGCGGACCGGTTAGGAAGCCTTTCTCACATCCTCATTGCAAGTACACTCACTAGAGCATAACTGGAGGCCCTGTTGGCTCTCATTCTTAGCCTTTCCACTTCCCCGGGAGGACATTATCACGGAGGCGCCATGCTGAGGCGACAGACGCTTTTCCCTTCTGTCCACATTCCTCCATGCTTACTTTTCTCTTACACTTATATCAGGGTCACAATCTGTTAATACTCATACTAATAATAATGGTAGGCATTGCCATTGATTCCGAAGATAAACCTACATACTTGCTAAAGGAGCTCAGCAAATTTTGAATTTGCTCTTGACTTAAGCTGAAACACTGAATCATCCTGCTTATATTCAGGCCATCATTTGTAAAACTGCTAGAAATACTACTAGTAATCACTATCATATCTTCCACAGGCTTTGAACAGTTAAGTGATTGGCTTGGATTAGAGAGGCGAGTGACAATCTGAAAGAGTAGACAATACAATTAAATTACATTTATATATCTGTACAATAGTCAAAAGTTGATTGCTTCTTTCGATGTAATCAAAAAAATTAATGAAAAGCAGTTGTGTAGAACTATGTTTGGTAGCAAAGTTTTTCTCTTAGATTCAAAGTCATTTAGATTCCTATTGGGTAATCACACAGTTATTCCTTTGTTTTTGTTTCTGCTTTTTTTTAAAAATATAACTCAAATCAAGTCTAGCAGCCACATAGCACAAATAAAACCTTATTTTGTAATGCCAGGATCATTATCTTAAACCATTATAATGAGAACCTAAGTGAAAAGCTACTGACCATATTCACTACAAAGATATTCTTAAAAGTTACTGACTTCACTAATTGAAGTATCCAATTCAGATTTTAAATTGGCATATTTTACATATGAACATTACAAACAACAGCTTTTATTTTTAATGTTAGTAATTTGATTTAAAACAATGACAACAAAACCTCAAATATGTTTTACCTCTAATTTTTTAGACAAGTTGTTTAATGCATAGGCCTACAGTTGCATCTTATATATTTGTAAGTTTAAACATTTAATTTTAGAATATACAATACATTTTAAATTATAAAAACAACCACAACATTAATTTTTTTTTTAAAATATCTGTTCCTAATGCAATAATCATGAACTTTTACCTTATTCAAGTCATTCCAAAATCCGATTTTAGTTAATGTATCCCAGAAAACATTGAGATTCAATCCAGTTTTATCAAATAAAATGCACATTAAATCATCAAGTTCTAAAAGAAAAATAAGTTATTGTTTTAAATGACAATAAACAGTAAATTTCTGTTGAAATTAGATAAAATTTGTGAAAAGTTATAAAATTTTTGTTTGATTTTTTTTTTAAACATAAAAAATTAGTACCTGGAATTATTTTGACTAAGCCAGACATGATATCAATGCTTTCAATAGTAACATAAAGTGGCAGATAAGTGTTTGGGTCAGTTTGTCCAAATGAGCGGATGACAATGTTGCAAATTGTAGATATGCTAAACAAAAAATTATTTTTAAAACTTACATTACAAAAATATACTTTGTGTTTTCTCAATTAATATCAATCAAAAAGAATTTCATTAATAACGTTTTTGTTGATTTAGTTTAAATGAAAAACAAATTTTTAAATAACCTCAAGCCAATCACGTTCAGTGCAGAATTCAACTGGGTGATGACAGATGTAACAAACAAGGGCAAAGGACTGGTTGTATTCTGAAGTGCATTAGTCAAACTCTGGACAGCAACAATTAAATTTCTAATTGGGTTGAGGAACAAAGGATCAACAGTACCATTGAGACCAAAACCCAAAAAGACTTTAGTTACTAGTAAAGTAAACTGAAAATAGATTATAAGTTCTCATTAAAAAATAATTCCACATTTTTAAGTAATATAAGTCAGAATTAATTGCAAGCTAAGTTATTTAGGATACTTTAATGTGTAACAAATATTGTAGTTTTCTGTTTAAATTTCTTTATTGTCCTCCTCTGTCTTCAGATCATAGATGAACCCATACGATTTATTGGTACAGATTATTTCTTCCTCAAGTCAGGGAAGAATCTGTTGTGGTTGAACAAGCATCTTTTTTTCTTTACAAATAAATATTTTCCTGGTGTTAAAAGTTGGTTATTGGACTTTAGCTCCAAACAGCTAATACAAATAAACTAATGTAGACCTATTATATTTTTGTTATTGTAGAACTTTAAATGAGTTGAACAAACTTCCTATGTGAACAAAAACTCAACATGGGATATAGATTGATAAATAAAATCACTACAAATACACGTCTTTAATCTCTTATGTCTCTAATTTTAAGGATAACCCAAGTCCACCCAACTCTATTGGGCACCTGACATTAGTTGGGAAAAGTAAAATTGGTTGTCATTGTGTTGGCCACATGAAACCCTTGCCAACCATCAGCTGTGAAAAAAAGATGACCTTGACATCTTCTGCCCTATAGATCTCAAAGTCTGAAAGGAAATACTTTAATTGACTTTTACAATTTAAAAGTACCTTCTTTTTCTTCAGTCATGATATAGATACACTAGTAAAACAGCATTGTTTACTAACAAGGTTAGAGAACGTACACATACAAATTGAAATATACAAGCTAAAAAAACTTGTGTGTTCACAAAGTTACAGAAATCCCAATTAGATGAAATAGAAAATAAAACTGCTATTGAACTTACTTCTGTATAATTTTTATTTATAATAGCTTGAGTAAGTGCTTTGGTTAAATCTGGGCCCTTCAGAAGAACTTGAATTAGACTGTCAATCAAGATGTTGGTGCTTAAGAAGAAAAGTTGAAACAAAGATGGGGGTTAATTATGTAACATCCTAACACTTTTATCTTTATTTTTGCTGATTGGATAGAAACTTAGACTTCTACAACTTATCAATGTAATGCAATCGATTGTAAATCTCATGAGTTTAAGTATAAAATGTCAACTTACCTTGATGTTGGTGCTACACTGGTGCCAAATAATTCAGTAAACAAGGTAACCCAATCAAAATCAGCAAATATCTTTAATAAGTTGATTGCGACTGCACTGGAGCTGTCACTTGATAATTGATTTAATTTATACAGTAGATCACCAAGTGGTAAAACTAAATCCTAATCTCAAGAACAAAAAATTACAATATTAAATACATCTCTAAATAATAGTATATATATACAAAATATCCTTTAATCTCTACAATGACCTTAACAGAATATGCATCAATACTGGTAAATAACACTTATGATGTCTATAAATAGCATGCATAGGCCTATTTATATACACAATTTACAACTTGCTTTATGCATCTACAATTTTGAAATAGTTTTTTTAATTTTATTTTGCATTAATAATTTAAAACCATTATAAAAATATTTTCCACAAAGATAAAATACATCAACAAACTATTTACAATTTTACAATGGCTATTAATTTCTACATGACTTACAGCGGAAGAGCGATTCCATGAGCCATCTCCTATAGTTGTCAAATAATCACCTAGCAATGCAATATCTTGCAATATTCCCCATAGTGTTGAGTTATCCATTTTAAGACTAACCATTATAGGATTCAAACTAAAAACAAGTTTTCTTATTCTGAAATATGTACAAGGTAACATCAATTTACTTATTAATTCTGACAATATCATTATATTGCTGTACACATTAGACTATTTGAAGAAACAAAAAACAGCAACATCAAATTATGCTCATTATAAAACAAAATTACAAACTAATTTTAGAAATGTAGTGATATCAGCTGGAATGAAATGAAAAAAAAAAGCTAACTTTCTACAATGTGAAGTTCTTTGACTTCATGAGGATTTCATAAATAGGTAAAACACAAAATATTGAGATTATTATTTTTCTAATTGTATCATTTATTTTTCAAATGAATCTAATAATCATAACCTCAAATTCATTTTTTTTCTAATTGTGCTTAGTTTCTTATGTGTTTCACAAAGAACTTTCTGTAAGTAATTGTGCATAGTTTCTTATGTGTTTCACAAAGAACTTTCTGTAAGTAATTGTGCTTAGTTTCTTATGTGTTTCACAAAGAACTTTCTGTAAGTAATTGTGCATAGTTTCTTATGTGTTTCACAAAGAACTTTCTGTAAGTAATTGTGCATAGTTTCTTATGTGTTTCACAAAGAACTTTCTGTAAGTAATTGTGCATAGTTTCTTATGTGTTTCACAAAGAACTTTCTGTGGGTAATAGTGCTTAGTTTCTTATGTGTTTCACAAAGAACTTTCTGTGGGTAATAGTGCTTAGTTTCTTATGTGTTTCACAAAGAACTTTCTGTAAGTAATAGTGCATAGTTTCTTATGTGTTTCACAAAGAACTTTCTGTAAGTAATAGTGCATAGTTTCTTATGTGTTTCACAAAGAACTTTCTGTAAGTAATAGTGCATAGTTTCTTATGTGTTTCAAAAAGAACTTTCTGTAAGTAATTGTGCATAGTTTCTTATGTGTTTCACAAAGAACTTTCTGTACATAATTGTGCATAGTTTCTTATGTGTTTCACAAAGAACTTTCTGTAAGTAATTGTGCATAGTTTCTTATGTGTTTCACAAAGAACTTTCTGTAAGTAATTGTGCATAGTTTCTTATGTGTTTCACAAAGAACTTTCTGTACATAATTGTGCAGTTTCCTATGTGTTTCACAAAGAACTTTTTGTAAGTAGAAAAAAGAATAGATTTTAAAAGTCAATGTATTTACTCTCAGTCCTGAAACATAAGGTGAAATTTGTTTTCATTTTTGTGGTTCAGCATGTGTTGCTGTTAAACTAAATTTGCATACAGTCTGTATGTTTTCTAACACTTAGAGAACACAGCTTTTTCTAAGACTCAAATCAATAGCTAGAAAGTAGTCCAAATCTAAGAGTTAGGACATTTTTTAAAATATTTTTTGTTTCTTATTTTTCCCTTATGTTTTGGTATGCAATGCTGACATACTTAAAAGAGATTTCCTTTGATAAGGAGGATACAAAAATAATTAGGATAAGGATGAATAAAGAAAACACTGGTAATAAAAAAAAATAAAGTTCCTCTTTGAGACCTTGTGACATGGTGCCCATTGCCTTAATGGCTATCATGCAGATGGCAGATGATGAAAATGTCATCTGTTTCAATGGCCCAATGTTAATGAAGGTGTCATGTGGCTAGCACAATCAACCATCTTTAATTTTACCCAACTAATGTCAGATACCCATTAGAGCTGGTTGGACTACAAGGTGCCTTAAAGATCTTTTCTGCAGTTGTGACATGGTGCCCATCACCGTAATGGCTATCATGTTGTTGATGTTTTTATCCAGTAGCACATCCTTAAAGATGTTGGAGCCAAGATAAAAAATGGTCAACAATTTCCAGTGTTTGGCCAATAATGGTTATGTAAGGTGCAGATTTTTGTTCTGAACTAGTATTTTAGTCTTAGCTTTGACTGATATTTAAGCCAACCTTCTGGCATGCAGCAGATAGTTTGGCAACCAGGATCTGAAGCTGATTAGCAGTATAGGAATTCCCTGATGATACCTTCCTAACTTTGATTTTGCCCTCAATCTAGATACATTGAAGAGTTTTTCTAGAGGATCTTGTATGGAAAAATAAAACCTTAGTTGATGTTGCTTTAAGCATAATGCAGTAGGCAGGAAAGTAGGTGCAAAACTCCCCCATCAAGAAAAATTTAAAGTCATCCTCTTAATGAAGGTTCAGGTTTATCTCTTTGTGAGGATAGAAAACTTTTTGCACAAGTTGATTTCCTTTTGAAAGCCTGTGCATAAACAAATATATATACATATATAAGAAACACTAATACTGATACTTACAAGTCAATCATACTCCCTAAAGCACTAGAATTCTCCATTATATAAGGAATCACAGAGAAAAGGTCATCTAATTTTGGAATAGAAAACAATGCCTGAATGGCTCTTAATAATGTTTCTTCATTTCTGACAATGTCATACATTTGAGCAACATTTTCTAAGGCAAATGTTACATTGTCTTTTGAACCAGTCTTTTCTTTTATTTCCTCAATAAGTTTGATCTGAAAAAAATAAGCAATTTACTTTTTAGAAATAAAGTTTTATTAAAATCTTTATACAATTCTATCAATTACTAAGCAATAGTATATATTACTAGACAAAGTTCTAAAAATAATATGAATACAAATTTATTATAAATAGAAGTCACACATGACTTGCAGAATCAGTCCAAAAATGTCATAAATAGCTGTTTGAGCTCATGTATTTCTTTCTTTTTCTCAAATAATTTTCATTTTCAAATCTATGTATTAAAAAAAAAGTTTCCTTCAATGTTTTTTTTAGTTTTTAGTACACATTTTTAAAAATGATTTTTTAAAATAATATTTGCATAAACTTTTACCTCTATCACAACTGTGCTAAAAATGATCTTAAAGTGCATATTACACTACCAGAGGTTCTACTGAATAGGGAAATGTAGTTTTAACTATAGCAAACAAAGACTTGTCACTTACAGCTCTTATTAATGATGAAAGGTTTAGATGCTGGAGAACTTCATTAATCAGTTCTGTGTTGTTTTGCAATTCTAAATCACAAAGCACTATGGAGATATTTTTCACATCTGTTCCAGCAGGGAAAATAAAGAATGACCCAAGTTGTTCAGAGCTACAGAGAACAGATTTCAAATCAGGAATCTCTGTCATGTTCAACAGCTTTTTTAAAAGAAAAAATAATTTGTTTGAGTTTTGAAATTTTTTCATTTCAATGAATTTTGATAAAGCAGAAAAAAAAAGAAAAAATATACATGAATGATCTGTGTAAATTATCTAGAAGGAAAAATGGAATATTAGAACACTAATTAATATGAATTAACAGCCAGACTTCTTGTATTGTGTTGTAATAATATTTTTTGAATGTACTTTTTGATAAAATGTCTTACCTTACCAATATTCAATTTAGACATCATTATATCATTGAATTCACCTAATGTTAAGATTTGATACTTATTCACAAGTATATTTTTAAATTCTGTTTCATTTCTGATGTAGTACTTTATATAAAGTTGTTCTCCTAAAAAAAAATTTTCAAACATTTTTAACAAAATTGTATTGGTTATTCTCATAAATTTTATATAAGTTAGCATAAGTTATTGTTATTCCCAATTAAAACTGACAATATCTGAACCCTTAATTATTATTTTTTTTTTTAATTTAATGCTATTAATAGGAGCCTACTGACCTGAGTGAATTTTCAGCATATATAAATAATATAGTTGAATTAATAATTTTAAAGTAATCCCTATCTAAATATCTGTAGTTTACTTACCTAAGCCAAATATAAATTTTTGCTCTTTTATCACATTCTTAAACAGATTCAATAAACCAATGCTTTTATTAGATATTTGAAGAATATCCAATATATCATTTGAAGAAATGAGTGGCAGCACATCCTGAGTTAAAGCTGAGAAACTGTAAAAAATATTTTTTGAAGCAATAAAAATGTGTAGATTTATTATTATTTCCAGGGCTTTTGCAAGAGAGGATTTGAGCCTCTCAAGCCCTCACTCTAATGGAGTTTGATGATGATGATGATGATGATTATTTTACAAATTTAAGAGCAGATCAAATCTCTGAGAATAAAAAATAAAGTAGCATATAAAATTAAACAAAATCAAAGTTGTACGAATCATATTTACTTTAAAAATGGTGAATGATTATGAGTGATCTAAAAAAAATTAGCTTGAAAGATAAATGCAAGAATTGGATTACGCATTATGTACATGACAATCATGTTCCATGTCTACCTTCTAGCAGATTGTTTAGATGCCTCAATACTTTCTTGGTTTGTAAAGCAGTAATTGTCTATGTTGCATACTAATGATTGAAGAAATGGTACTAGTCCAGCACTTGGCATTGACCACTTTTGATAGTGACCTGTTGATAGAAGAAAAAAGCAATGTTACTTCACAGCAGTAAAACTTTTTTGCCTGTGGTTTAAAACAAAGGTTTAAAAAAAAAATAATCTTGCTTATGAGATACATACAAACTTTATTTTATATTTATTCTGTAATAATTTCAAAATAGCAGTTTGGAATATTGTTTTACTCTGTTAAATGGAAAGTTGTATAGTTTTTGTTAATGAGACATTATAATGTACTGTTCATGATAGCATTTAGTGAGACTCACTTGGCTGTTACACAAAAAAAATAAAAAATAAAAACATGAGCAAGTTGCAAATGGCTGATCAAAAACAGTTAAATGTAAGATATAAATAATAATATGAAATGATATATTACTGAAAGTATAAAACACTTTCATTACAATAAAGTCAGCTCAATGAATAAGCCAAATTTAGACATGATGACCACAGGTTGTTCAGGCACCAATCATTTTATGTCTATCAAGTGAAAACGTCCCAAACTATTGTAGTTCTCTTAAGTTATGTTTCACCTTTAAAAACTACAATACGATATAGGCTACATTACTTGATATTTTTATGACCATAAAGTCATATTTAAATTGAATCATTTGTAATTAAAAATAAAGAAAGCACAACAAAATTATGTCTTCTACAAATAACTGACTCACATTCTGGAGTTTTTATAGGTGGTGACCCTATTCTTAAAACTGATACTATTCCAAGGATTAAAACTGGCCAAAGTAGCTCCAAAGCTAGAAAAAGCTGAGGATAATTGAAAAAAAAATGTTGATGAATCATAGTATTTACCAAATCCTTCTGAAATAGTATTTTAAATATAGATAATACTTCTAACTAATAATAGTAGTAGGCCTACAGTGGACAAATAAAGAGAAGTCAAACTATATATATTTCTACTTTCCGATGAGTTACTGGTACTACACATAACAGCATTTTTTAAAATGTCAAGGTCACACATTATTATGAGAGGTGCTCTGGCAGAGTGGTAAAGCGCTTGGCTCCAAGGGGTCCTGTGTTTGAATCCTGGTGAAGACTGGGATTTTTTATTTCGAAACTTTAGGTTGCCTCTGAGTCCAACCAGCTCTAATGGGTAATTGACATTAGTTGGGGAAAAGTAAAGGTGGTTGGTCGTTGTGCTGGCCACATGACATCTTCATTAACAGTGAGTCACAGAAACAGATGACCTTTACATTATCTGTCCTATAGATTGAAGGTCTTAAAGGGGAACTTTATTATGCTTATTTGATGTACTACAAATTGGTTGGTTAACATAGATGATCTACATGATATGATGAAACTTTAAATTGAATGCTTTTGAAACAGCTTCATCTGTGGTGCAGTAAAATTAAATCTAGACTCAAGCAGCTTTATCCACTAGATCTAGATCTATCTCTAGACTTGTCATTTAGCCTGAAAGTTTTTGTTAGATCTAGAGCGAGGTAAGCTCTTACTAAGTCAACTAAGTGGTCTATATAATAATTAGACTAGTCTAGAATATATATAGATCAATATGAGCATGGAATGGGGTTTATTGCCTGAGTCAGCCATGAAAACCAATGACTTTGCAGAATTTAAGTCTTTGATTAACATGCAGACTAGATTGACGTAGAAACGCGTAGGACGTAATAATCATCTTCTTTTTTGAATTACTGCATAAGATATTAAGATTCTATCTAGATGTATTCATTAAGACATCTAGATCTGGCATAAGCTTCTAGTCTATAGATCTATAGAGTAATTTATTTATTCTGGACATTAGACCTACATGAATCTGAACAACTAGCTTTTTTTTTGGTCATTACATCTTTATTTTGATATTTAATAGAGATCTATGAATCTAGCGTGCTGTATAATGTGCGTGTCCATTTTCCAATTATTCTGATCCAATTTCCTAGCTGTCTTTTTATGTAAAAAAAAAAAAGAATTTCATATTTGTTAGTCACGTTTTTTTCCCTATGTTACCAGGATGACTTTCACTCTTCCTAGAATCTATATTTTTTTGGTTTGCTAAGTAAGTCCATGCGAATAAGTCTAATCATAAATGAGTCCGGCAATATTTATTATAGCCTATATGAATCACGCTAATTTTAGTTTCTTCAAGAGTAACTTTTCTTGCCTAAAAATGTCTTTTTTATCATCGTATTTCTGTTCAAATGTTGTATACACTAGAACTAATTTGAAGCATACATCGGTTGTCGAAATAAAGACATATTATTTCGGTTGATTGCATTGTTTTTCATACTACTTTGTAAATAGCAAACTCCTTAGTTCAAAGGTAGGCTACTCTTGTGTATATTTGACTTTTTAATATCCCCCCCCCCCCCTTTTTCCCATAAGATCGGAAATGTTCTTTATTCAATAAAGACTCATGGTTCATATAGTCACGAAATGACAAATATTCTGCTTTTTAGAAGCAACCAGTGCACTATGTCCTTCCATTAGTTATCTTCTTTACATCGATCATAGCAACTATTTCCATGTGACCGAATTCGTAGCCGGATGCCCTTTGTTTTCTCAATTTTTTAATCCTGATAAATATTCTTAATATTCTGATATTCCAATTTCGGACTTTTTTTTTACCACTTATTTAATTAAGTTTCAATTTCTAGTTCATTTATATAGAATTGGTTCAAAAAGGTCGGCAACAAAACAATACATTTTCTTAAATTGCTATTAAGTAACTAAATCATTCCAGTTAAAAGAACCATTCTTTAGACAACTGGCAAACTTTCTTTATTTTTCTCTTTGATAAAATCATTCGAATGACTTTTGTAACACTTCCTTCGTTTTCGCTAAAACTGCTTTCACCAAAGAAATCTCAATTGCCACTTGCTAACTTTGCTATTCTGGAGGAATTTACATTAATGGCATGGCCTTGGGAGAGTTTGGTATTTTAAAGAAGTCCATTTTTAAATAGTGAATTTTGGTTGGCATCCTGACATTACGATGCTACCCACTATTTCAATAGTTTTATTGTTTACGTCAGGGGTCTCAAACTCATTTCAGCATGTGGGCCACAGTGGAAAGTAACAACCATTCAGCGGGCCACACCACAAAAAGAGAATGTTTTTTCATTAAATTTTACGAACACTACTGTCACTGCAGATAAATGCTAAATTACATTTAGTGTAGCTTATTACATGCACAGGCAGTTTAGTTGACCAGACTATCAACGTTAGGCCTGAGGTCGCTTGTAGTGGCAAGCCTCAAGGTTGCTCTCAGATGCTTACCAGTCAGTCTTGATCGTAATGCTGTTTTTTTTTTTATCTTCATTCTGGAAAAAAATGTTCGCAAACGTACGTACTCCCAAACATCGCTAGAATTCTAGCAAATGCGCAGAATAAGTTTGGAAATTTCTCTCTGGGAAGAAACCGGTAGAAATCTGGAACACCAACATCAGCGTATTTTTGCTTCAGAACAATGTCACACTGCAGGCCCAGTAGTTCCATCTGGAGTTCCTCTGGAACGTTTTTCACTTCAACTGAGAACGGAGTGGCAACAAGGAAAAACTGGTTCGAGAGCAGTGAATTGCTGAAAGCGGTGTTTAAAATCTTCCAGTAGTCTCTGTCTTTCATTGCCATGAACAATGCTATTTCCCGTCTCAGCAGCACTTTTCCACGATTCAACCATCTGACTTCCGTATGATAAAGCAACTCTCCGTATTTCGTTTCCAAATCAGATAGAAATGACACAAACTGTCTGTGGTTGAGACCCCGTACATGTATGAAGTTCACCGTCGTCACGACAACATCCATCACGTTCTCATTTGTAGACTTTTACCACAGAGTGCTTCTTGGTGCAGAATGCTGTGTATGGCTGCAAAAGGTCCAGCCAAGCTGAGCTGATACCGTTTCTCTACCATTAATCCAACAACACAAACCTTCTCTGAACACATTGCTGGTGCACCTTCCGTAGCCACTGAAAAAAGTTTTTCCCACGGTAGCCCACACCTGTCAATACAAGTTTCCAGTTCTTGAAACACGTCGCGTCCAGTCGTCTTTCCTTTCATGGGTAGTAAGTCCAATAGCTCTTCAATAATGTTCAAGTTTTCGTCGACCCCACGAATGAATACGGCACAGTATGCGGTGTCAGTTACATCAGTAGACTCGTCCAGTGCAATGGAATATGCTACAAAGTCTTTTGCAGCGGCACTCAGTTACTGTTGAACATTTGTCGCTGACTCGGTGATCCTACTTGCAACTGTGTTCGCAGACAAACGTATGCCTTTGAAGAGTTTCTTTTTCTTGGGGCAGATAATTTCACACGCCTGTAGCATACACTCTTTTACAAACTGGCCTTCAGTGAATGGTCGTGATGCCTTTGCTATCATCTCACTAACAACAAAGCTTGCCTTCACAGAATCTTCGCTTGCAGTGGGCGGACACCTCATTTACTGATTTGTGCAGTTGTAAATCATTTCATGGCTTATATGTGGTCATAGTAAATTTTATCTAATTTTTTTTTGAATTTGCGTTTCGCGGGCCACATGGGACACGTGTTTGAGACCCCTGGTTTACGTCAAAGCAGTGTAATGTAGCCTACATTCAGCTGGTATACATGCTAAAGTTAGGTCTAACGTTTTGCTAGTGATATAAAGTGTGATGGAATGTTTTGAACTTTTTGATGGAATTTCCACCAAAAAATGTGTTTAGATGAAATAAAAGAAAAGTATAGGCATATAGATCTATTTATCAATTGTCTTTTACTGCAAAAGTACATTTCTTTTTCATTTTGGTGTCACCCCCATAGTGGATGTCACACGGTGCGGATCGCATCCCCATAGTGACGCTACGGATAATATCAATATTGTTCTGTTGTCACAGATAAATATATAACATACTGTAGACATTAATCAATAATAACAATAATAATAACAGAGACTTTGTGTTTATACAAGTAGACATAGAAGGCTATCTTTTTTTATTGCCTCACTTCCTGTTAATTACTTTCTCACAAAACATTCACAACAAACAATGACGTAATATAAACATATTAGCACATCCTTCCTTTTGAAGTTATCATCACATCCTTCCTTTTTAAGTTCTTAAGACTGATATCTACAAGGAAGCTTAACAACTCGACCACTTCTGGTTGTCTTGACCGGCACAACAAGTTCTCTAGACATTGGTCTATAACTGTGTTTCATTTGTTCCAACAGTTTGCTGTTCATTGTCTTCATCGATATCACCTTTCTATACTGGCTATTCAGTTGGTGTGGCTATGCCAAGACTGCCTCGAGACATGTTATTGGGAAACAAAGCAGAAGTTAAGAACTGTTATCTTATCTTATCTTATATAATACAGACGTTACTTCAAAAAAGAAGATGATTACGTCCTACGCGTCATGCATTTAGTCATGCATATTAACCAATGACTTAAATTCTGCCAAGTCACTGGTTTTCCTGGCTAGCTCAGGCAACCCATTCCATGCTCTAATAGCACTAGGGAAGAAGGAGTATTTGTACAAATTTGTCCTAGCATATGGGACGAGGAATGTGCCTTTATCTTTGTGTCTTTCAGAGTATTTTATTAAATTTTGTTTTTGTATTTGAAGATTATGGTTCAGTGTTTTATGTATTATTGCTACTTTACTTTTGAGTCTTCTGTCCTGAAGACTTTCTAAATTTAGTGATTTTACTAAAGGTGTTACTCTAGTCAAATGTGAATATTCGTTTGTTATGAATCGCACTGCTCTATTTTGTGTCTGTTCTAGTTTCTTAATGTTTTCTTGAGTTGAGGGGTCCCAAACAGAGGATGCATATTCTATTATTGGCCTAACCAAGGTTAAATAACATTTTAGTTTTATGTTCTTATTTGATTTATAGAAATTTCTTTTAATATTCAAGAAACAGGGTACGCAACAGTAAGAAAATAACCTCTGAGATGTTTTAGTTGTGCTAAACTTGGACATTAGGCAAAGGAATGCAGACATCGAAAATTCCCAAATGAAATGAAGCACAGAAATTATTGGGATAATACAGAAAAAAAAAGAAACTATGGATTTAATGATCGATCGAAGTAGACAGATAAATTCACGACAATCAGAGAGAGAGATGTTAACTCTTGTTGTTCTGAACAATTAAGTAAGTCCAACTCAGATTAGGACAGATTTAAAATTTTCACTAGAAATAAAAAAGGTGAAACATTCGATTTCGAAATTTTATACTAAGTTTAAAAATTTGTCAAAAGAATGTAATTTAGTTTGACAATCTTTGTGATGAATTTATCAGTGATCCATTTAGTATGTGGGCTATGTGGCATACAGTCAGATCGAGTGAGAGAGAGAGAGACTGTTTAGAGACGTGGACTTGACTTTAGAGAAAGTAGCAAGCATAATTCGTGCATACGAGCACACCCAGAACCAAATGATAGAAGTGAACGGACTACTGGTTGAAGCTCCGAGTAAATCTAGAAATAAAGAAGAAAAAAAAAACAGTGAAAATTTATTTGCATGACTAAATGTCAATAAATCATTCAACAAGTGTCATTAGAGATTGCAGATCTTGTGTAGACCTATATATATATATCACACGGTAAATGCAAACGCCATACATATGGACAGGCACGCCGCAAATGTAAACGGTTGAATCATTCATCACACAATGTCGTTCAAGACATTACAGGTTGTAGACACTCCAAGTAGATTCAATGGAAAATGAAAGTAAAGAAAGCCAAGTGCATGACTTGTTGTTCGAGGCAATTGGTAACGACAACAAGATCAAAGTTAGGATGTTTGATGTCAATACTATGGGAAAAACAGTCAAAACTGAAGACTTGACACTGGAGCACAAGCTCATATTGGAGTCAGCGTGGAATACAATAGAAACTGATCGCCAGTTAAAGCAGTCAAATATTACCCTAAGATCATTATAAGATCATAACAAATATTATAATTGAACGGAGCTGCATCAGTTATATTTAAAGTTGACGATGTAGAAGTCAAAGATAATATTTTCATGATCAAGAAAAAATATAAATTCTATTTTGGATATAAAGACATTCCTTGCTTTAAAACTCATTAAAGCAAAATGAAATATTGAGGTGGACGATGTCAAAACAAAGGAATGATGCTCCACGAGAGTTGATGCAGAGAAACCAACTAACATAAGCTATTATGAGATGAAGAGCAATCGAGTTGTAATGATGAAAAGTTTTTGAATAACGCAACTGCACATTTTCCGGGAAGTGACCAGAAGATCGCTGAAATTCGACGAAAAACTGAATCTGATGCTAAGCTAAGCTACTGAGCTAACCTTGGTTAGGCCAAGGACGTAATCATCTTCTTTTTTGAAGTAACGTCTGTATTATATAAGATATAAGACATAGATAAGCAATTAAATCTATATCAGAGTAGAATGGCCAAAGTAAAACAAAATCAAGTACATGAAAAAGTGTGTTAGTCATTAAAAGACAGTATTCATCAAGAAAACGTCTGTTAAGTGTAATAGTATCAATTAGGATCAGTGATGTGATTAAATTTGTAAAAATTAAGACTAACAATAGTAAATCTGTGCGATTAGAAATATTTTTTACCAATTGTTTTTGTTTAGCGCGATGTCATGCTTCTAGCTTTCTGAAGGCGCTACCACTGAACCAGTTTGGCAAAGGGCGGGAGTACCATGGGCGCCCGTAGGATTTTTTGGCATGGGGTGCAAGTTGCCACCTTATGGCTCAAAGTCGTAGCTTCAACCTTCTTATTACGGAGAATATTACATATGTATTTCACGAATCCATGCCTGAACACTGTTCTGAATGCTAGCCATCGTGGGGCAGCCATGGTAACCTTGGCCCAATAGTTTGTCTATGTCTAGACTGTACAGAATGTATTCGCTGACGGCGTTAGAAACGGGCAGTGCGTCTCTTTGAACAACATGGACGAAACCAATGAAGTCTTCTAGAATACAATCAACATACCGAACGTTCATAGAGCTCAGTTTGCTGCAAATTTCGTCACCAAAATACCCAATAAATGTTTTTAACGCATGAGACTGCTCGTATTTTTTGTTTTGTTTCATGCCGCTGCCATATCAACATTCAAATCAACATTTTGACAATGGCATGTGAAGAACTTTTTTATATCTCTTCTATCGTAAACTGGTGGACGTGTTTAACCTGCTATTTCATCGAACACCAACACCGACCGCAACTCCGCAGAACGTAAATAGTAAATACATTTACCACTCTTCACTTTGTTCAAAGAAACGTACAAATGTATCACATCGAAAGTCTACTGGCAAGGATTTCTTCTCCAGACAAACAACATTTATCATATTCTAGACCTTAACTAAATATAATAAAAGTTGCACTTTCAGACATTGAAATATTAGGCCTATAGGACACATGATGTTAAGGTCATCTGTTTCTTTTGCATACGGTTAACGAGCAGGGTGTCATGTGGCCTTCAAAACGACCAACCGCCTTTACTTTCCCCAACTTAAGTCAGATACCCCATTAGAGTTGGGTGGAATCCTGAAATTCAAAATATCAGTTTTCACAGAGATTCGAACCCAGGACCGCGGGTTCGGAAGCCAAGCGCCTAACCACTCAGCAAACGCGCCCATGGGAAGTACGATTTATTCCCCTAGTTCGATACCAAACAAAATAATTAATTACCATTAGCTAATTAACTAATTGTTTTTTTTTTTATTGATTTTTTTTTGCCAGGTACAAGTAATAATTGTGCAAAATTTCAACATAATCTATGATTGGATGTGAGAGAAACAATGCTCAAAACCTTTTTTACAACAGAAAGTGGGTTGATATAAACTTTGTTACTCATGAATAGAATGAGGAATTCCAATTTATGAGAACAGAATTATAATTCCTTCAGGTTATTTTGGTCTTCCGAAGACCAGATAGAACTCAAGAACGAGTTTGTTTTGGCAAGAAATGTCCAAAGATATTTTTCGACTTTTATGAAGCGCTCAATCTGGGTAACAGAAAAAAAAAATTAAAAGAAAAATTACTACCTCATGCTGTACCAGAAAGACCATGGGAAAAGTTTGCCATCGACTTGTTGAATGGCGAAAAAAATGACTACTTGCTTACAGTTAATTATTTCTCGAAATATTCTAAATTAAAGCAAAGAGAACAAAGAGCGGAATGTGTCATTAGAGCACTGAACGTTATATTGCTAGATAGGGCACACAACAAGAGACAGTGAGCGACCTTATGCCATTCAACAGGTACAAGTGCAGACTATTTGTTACTTAATGGGGTTTTAAAAATAACCAAAATCAAACACCATATACCTTAAATTAAATGGTCAAAGTCAGGTTAATTTTTTAAAAATTGAGAAAGATCCATATCTCGCTATGCTTGAGTACATATGTGGTGGGTTTGGGCACAGAA
Source organism: Biomphalaria glabrata (assembly GCF_947242115.1). Lineage (NCBI taxonomy): Eukaryota > Metazoa > Mollusca > Gastropoda > Planorbidae > Biomphalaria > Biomphalaria glabrata. Next base: position 55,751,104 of record NC_074712.1, on the reverse strand, counting down.
CAAACTAAATGACATGACGAAGGCAACTCGTAGGACGATTCCAAACTGTTTATTATACATTAAAGACCTGCAGCCATACGTAAACACATGGTGTAGAACCAGGCACAAAAGGGAGTGGAGACGACGTAGGTCCAGTAACATACGGACACTACAGTGACAAGAGATGCCGGTAGAATGGACAGTGCCCACATTGCCTGCCTTTTTATGCGCGGACACAAGGTGCCATCTAGGGGGAAGGGTCACGTGGATATCGGGGTGGCTGGTGTTTCCTGAAAAGGTATCCACTACACTACACAAAAATACTCCAATAAGCGGACTGCCATATTCACCATCACAACTGGAAAAGGCTATTTAATACTTGTGATATATAAATAAAAAACTGAACCATAATCTTCAAATACAAAAACAAAATTTAATAAAATACTCAGAAAGACACAAAGATAAAGGCACATTCCTCGTTCCATCAACTAAGACCAATTTGTATAAATACTCCTTCTTCCCTAGTGATATATTATTAGAGCATGGAATGGGTTGCCTGTGCCAGCCAGGAAAACCAATGACTTGGCGGAATTTAAGTCATTGGATAACATGCTTCACTAGATGCATGACGCTTAGGGCGTAATTATCTTCCTTTTTGAAGTAACGTCTGTATTTTATAAGAACAATTATCTCTTAAATTAGAAAATTCCTTGTTTTTCTAAGCAACCTTTAAAAAAAATGTCTATAATAATTGCATTGGTCATAAAGAAATGACGATTATATATATATATATATATATATATATATATATATATATATATATATATATATATATATATATATATATATATTATTTGTTTAAACTAAAATTTAGAACTAAATATTGGGGCGTCTTTCTATTAATTTTATATACCTTTTGTTACATATGACGTCTTTATCTTCTTATATAATACAGGGAGATTTGGTTCAAAACTACTATAGGCCTACTACATTAGAACGGCTACAAATACAGATTTCTAAATAAAAAATGAGTAATATTAGTTCTACCGGATATCGACGACGAAGTAAAATATTTTTCCACACTAGAAGCCTTAACTGGTTTAATGACTGCATCTTTTCTCAGCAAGTCAGTGTAGACATTTCTCAGCTCGCACTAAAAACACAGAAAACAAAACAATTTATATAAACAAATATTATCCAAGAGCTTAAAAATGTAATTTACTTTTTAACGAATTTATTTTCACATAAGAATTATAAAACAATACCCCTCCCCACCTCAAAACAAAAAAAACTCACTAAAAGGAATGAAGTGTCCTTGAAGGCCAATTTTTCATCTTGACTGTAAAAAGAAACATACCTACTTTCTAGGCTACTAGTTGCAAACCGGTACTCAGAAAAAAAAAGTACTATAATAAAACGAATACCAGTTTTACCCCAGTGTGTTAGGTATAAAAAGACTTATAATGTGGTTAGACTAGAGGCTCTATACACGTGTCTTTACAGTGTCAATCAACTAGAACTTTTTGAAATGCAGTCAGTCATAACGTAGTGCACTCTTATGAACACAAGCCAGGCAGCGGTCCTCAACCCATACCCAAAATTGACATATGTTTATTTGTTTGCAAAATGTTTGACATGTTTCGGATGTTCCTTCAGAGTTGAAGATAATTACTTCCTAGTCCAAACCTCCCGCAGGCCGACGGGGGATGGGAGCGGGCAGGGTTTGAACCCTGGACCATCGATAAATCTGAACGACAGTCCAGCGCTCAAAACGCACTACCAGGCAGCCCAAATTTTAGTTTAAAATGTCTTTTTTTAAATTTCAAAATTAGTAATCTATTTTGGCTATTTCAAGAGTAGTTTAGGTCTTATTAGGGTTAAAGGTTATGTAGAGGAATTACCTTGCTATGGATACCCTTCAACAATGATTTTTAGATCTTTGAATGTATGTGATATGAACGTGAGTTTTTGAAGCAGCTGGTTCAATCCTGGACTTCTACCTAACTTAACATTTGTGAAAAGAGGCGTCTTTACGTCTAAAAACGTCTATGGATACCTACCGACACATTCAAATTGTTACAAATGTAGAAAACAATTATATTTTGTGAATCAAATGTGGGTGTGTGTGAAAGAGAGAGAGAGAGAGAGAGAGAGTATGCTGTGTGTGTCTGTTCGTCTGTACGTGTGTGGATGGGACGCATTAGGTCTATAATTTTTTTGCCGCAGAGACCGATATTGCTATAGGCCTAGTGTTTCTAAAAAATTATACAAATAACACTCATGTCGGGCCGCACAAAACTTGAAACAATGAAAAAATTCACTCCAGTGGCGTAGCTAGGGTATTTGATACCCAGCGCGGCAACACATCAAAATTAGTGAGTCGTAAGGTGTAATTGTTGATCGCAATTAGTTCTTGATCAACGTAAGCTTGAAAAAAAAATTTCGCTTGCGTGTAGCCAAATTTACTACAATAGTAAAAAATATGCGAATCAAGATGGCGAAATTCGGGGACTAATATATAGCCTAGCCTATTTTTAAAATATAAAACTCAAGAGCTCAACAGAATCTTGTTCCGCACCACCCGCATATTGCTAGCTACGCCCCTGATTCACTCTATGGTGAGTATATTCAGTAGAATACATTTTTGTTGAGACTCATTGACCTTCGGCAGGCTGCATGCTGATCCAATGTTGTCCAGCCCTGGTTTAAGTAACTTAAGCTATTATGAAACTAAGCCTGTTATAAATAGACAATAACAATAGATCTAGTTATGTATGCCAGAAAAAAAAAACGCCCTTTCTTTTAAAACTAATTCTTGAAAATTCTTAAGAGACATAGATCTAAGTCTCTTTTGTAACATTCGGCCCAAGCCTTGCTAGTCGATATAAAAACTAATAATACTAAGTATCGGTTATATGATAAAATCAAAGGAATGCACCGATATAGGTATGTGTAAGTAACACCTCGGCAGTACTTTCAATGGATGAATACATACACACAGACACACACAGTCGCACATACATACAATTATTTTACATCAAACTACGCGCATGACTGATTTGTCATCATATCTGTTTAAAAATCTACGAATCACGTCGATGTTATCTATCCTGCAATGTAATTTTTGGCCATTTGATTTCAATTTATTTACATATTGTAACTTGACATTCATAAAAGCAGACAAATGTTACCTTGACTTTTCTTGTCATAGGCGTAGCCAGGATTTTCTTTTCGAAGGGAGTGCATTTTTTTTCCTTTGCACACACACACGCAGATACACATACATACATACATATTTATAAACCACCTTAATTTGGCTACGGTCATTGGAATTTGGTGACTGTAGTTTGCTTTAGTTTTTATTGAAGACGGAGGTTTAAACTCAAAACCCCCTTGGCAAGCTCATGGAATTTGGTGACTGTAGTTTGCTTTAGTTTTTTTTTAATGAAAAGATGTTTTTTTAACCTCAACCGGGGGGGGGGGGGCTGCAACGCTGGGTCAAATGATAACTTAAAATTAAAATCTCCTCTCCAATAAAAACATTACAGTAAAACAATTTAACAGTCATAAAATCTGCGAGGGAGGGAATTTCATTTCCGGTGGGGGTGTGAAACATTTACGTCCACATTTTTTCCAGCCTAAACGTTAAGATTTCTTTTTCTACTTGGTCACTTTATAAAGCGAATTCCGAATAGAGGCCTACTCTGAAACTAGTTCAGTCTTTACATTCGATAGTATTCTTATATTTTATGTATACAAGAGAGACAAATATGTTGGGGATATATAGCCTAATAGGCTATGTACTTTGTGTACTTACCTTATAGGAAAGGCCCATCAGCGAAATGGCATATAAAGCGAACACCTCCTCGTAATTTTTATCCATTCTTATTTATTTAAAAAGTAACTGCAGCACTAATAAAATGGTATTACAAAGACTCCATTTTTCTACATTTTCCACCTATTCACTTTCGTTTTCCCTCATAAAAAAAAGCATAGCTGAAGGTCAAAGTTGACATGCATGGAAATTTCATTCTCAAAACGTTTCCGGATAAACGAGAATAGGTCCGAACTTAAGGCGATTTTAAAGCACCAATGGACATCGGCCGAAAAAAAATCGCCTATTATGCTTCTAAATAGATGAGGAAATAGTTAGCTAGAATAGCCAAGGCTATTCATTCCGTTGAAAAAAAAATATTATGGGGTGTTCGCTCAAAATGACCTTTTAACTGAAAACCTATTCAGCGAAACCCCTATTATAAGCTTAAAAAGCCATTAATAATAACTTAGTTACTGATTTAATCTGTTTTTCTTTTTGTCTTATCTATCGTTATTGTTTGTAAACTGAAATATTAAAATAATAGGCCTATTTTTAACCTTAACCCAAATGTCTTCGATTTCGAAGATTAAGGATGAGTGCAGTAGCCTACATGTTTCACATGTCTACGCCCAGTTGCGACCAGCATATTTTCCCGCATTTTCTTTCCGTCTAAAATGTTTGACTCGCAGCTCTCTCTCCAACAGTCATATGCTGGCAGTTACTTTCCTCTATGCCAGTGAGGGTGAAACGACCATCATTTGATCTTAACAGCGCTTAGGCCTATACGATTTATACGGGGGGGGGGGCCTCTGTTTTGCCGTCCTCCTTTTTTTATTTAACTGACTGGTTAACCTCTTGTTACTAATTAATGATATTAATATGTGTATAGATGTTTAAATGAAGATCAGAATTCCTTTCACAGGGTTCCCCCACCATTCTGAGATTAGGAATTCAGAAGATTTCCAAGAGTTTTCCAGGAGAAAATATTCGATTTCAGGAGCGGAAAAAATGCTAACTATATATTTAGTAATAAATATAAGAATTATCATATAATATACATGTATAAAATTACAAGATCTCTCCTGAGCCTTTCGTCTCCATGCCCGAAACCCTAGTTGTTGTAGATCTACCTCCCATACATCATCAATCCATCGCATTCGGGATCTGCCTTTGGGTCAATCAGCGCGCGCGTGTGTGTGTGTGGGGGGGGAGGTCGAGTTGATGTTGATTAAATTAAGTGCACTGAACATGTGTTCTATTAAAAATAGTCACAGTAACCAGAGTTTATAAAATGGGGAGCAAAAAGACGTGGACTAGCCCATAATAGGGAGGAGGCAAAATAGAATTTTGTAGTTTCTTTCTTTCTCTAAAAGAAAAATATTTGATCGCAAGTTTCGTAGGCTATATAAACATCAGTTCCAAGCAGAGAAAGGAGATGTGGAGCACGAGAAAAGTGAAAACAAATTTAGGCCTAATGTCACAAGGAGGACAATAGTTATAATGCTTCATGGAAGAGGTTAAATGATAGAACTAATTGAAGCATAATTTCCTATATTTTAACATGCTATTTCGCTATTTTTTACGGCCTTTCGCTCATTATGACTCCCGCGAAAATTGCGTTCGCTGATTAGGTCCGACCCCTACCGCAAGTTGACTTGAATTATAAATTTAATAGCTGATATGGAAAAAAGATTCAAATTTAGTTTTATCGCCCAATAGCTGAGGAGTCCGCAGATGTTTTCATTTTTTTAATAAGTTTAACCATTGCGGAGTTATAAATTCTAAACTAAAAACTGGCACAAAAGTGTTCGCCATTGGTCCTTTCCCATATATACTTTTATAGTCAATTGATAAAATTCAAAGTTTGGCCAGGTGCAAGTAACGTTGAATTGTGGTCAGTTATAATACAAGAGAGAAGTCAAGATTCCTAGGCCCTATACAACACACTACAAAGTTAACTTTAAATGGCTCGAAATGCAAAACTGATTTATCAACACTCGGTTCTGGATTGTTGAACAGTAATTTAAATTGCCATAAAAAAATCTAAGTGAAACAATAAGATGTTTATACAAACATTTAGAATAACTATAGAAGCACAAAGAGTCTAGAGTCGATCGATTATTTCTTAATAGGTTTTAGAAACAAAAAAATAGAACGCTTCATTTTGGTTATTTTCTGATGTCTGGTGCGCCAATGTATTTCATTTTAATCTTTCCGGAAAGCCTTGACCAAATTTTCTATTAGAATGCGATCAATGACCATAATTTGTTTATTTTGAATGGCAGATCTGGTAGGAGCTTACAGTTCGTCAAAGTAGTCTTGATAGTTGGGATGGTTTGGAGTCACTGGGAGACGCGAACCAGAATTAAAGTTTGGACAACTTGAAAGAGAGAACTTGTCTCGAGATATGCTAATTATTGACGGTATCGGACTATGTAACGGGGAGGGGAACTCTGATTCATATCCATGTAGCGTGTGTGTGTGTGTGTGTGTGGGCTCCTTCTTGCGTGAATCGCCAACATTAGAAGATCTGCAGATATATAAAATATAAAAAAAGTTATCATAAGTACGTATTTAATTAAAGCGATGTTTTGAAGGTTGACAGTTTGAATGTTTGTTCCGACCTGTTCTGTGGAGACGGTGGTGACAGCCACGCTAAAGCAGGAAGTATAGTTAAACCAGTGATTCCAATGTTGTCTATATAGACCTCCATGTCTCTACGAGAGGGGCAAAATGAAATGGGGTCTATGAGTAGTAAAAAGGGGTCTATGTTGGTGGATCTTATTTAAGCAGGTCGAGACTTTAAATTTTATTTTTCCAATAATAAATCATAGACAAATATGAATCTTACCTTAGTTAATCCTTTGAATTTTTACACTATTTTTCGAACGTTTTTTTTTAAAATATTTTTTAATGTTAATATCTTGTTTTAATAGCTTCATTAGACTTAAACCCAGGTCCTCTCGTGCCGTTCGACGCATATGTTGTCATGCTGTCTTCAAGAAACAAAATGAAAATAATAGGCCTATTAAAAATGGACGAATCCAAAAAGAAATGTAGACAGCTTAGTGTTGATTATTTTATGCTACAAAGTTCTAAGTCAGCGGTTCTCAACCTTTTAAGGTCGTCGACCCCTTACAATCCCGAACTCTGCCGCGACCCCCCCCCCACACATAATAAAAGAATAGACAATAACAATCTTTAGTTTCGATAATCCTAGGCGACCCCTGGCAAATCGTCAATCGACCCCCAAGGGGGTCGCGAACCACAGGTTGAGAACCCCTGTTCTAAGTGATCACAACATAAAACCATCTAAAATGGAGAATCTTTTGAGATGACGACAGTGACAATCTGATAAAATAGAAAAACGATTTGAAATACTTTCGAGCAATCAAAGAAAGTTCTCAATAGACCCAAATGTGGACAAAATGTTTGCTTCAACGTCACAAAGAGTTTAAGAGAGTTTATTTTTTGTTTGGTGAATTCGTGTATGAAATTTATTTTGCTTTATTGAAATTTACATTTCATTAATAAAAATATATGACTGTGCAAAAATCACAATTGAAGTTTATGATTTTTCAAAAAATGCATAATTAGCTAAGCAGGGGGTCTACCGAAAACTTGAAAAAAGAGCGCAAGGGGTCTACGAGACAAAACAGTTTGGGAACCACTGAGTTAAACGACCAAACACAACACGATATTGCAAAATAGTACAGCAGCGAAGGCTGACGTGTTTCTCACAAAAGGTCAGCATGTACCAAAAGAACACACACTGGCAAACAGTCTATGGTGTTATATAGGCCTACTCAAATATATTGCGCTATTTCAATACACATTTTCTAAGGGATCAGTATAGAGTAGTGGAAATGTATCTATGCGCCAAGATTATGGCATAAATGTTGGTGGATAAGCAATGTGTGATATGCTATAGATATTAGATCTTTAATTCGCGCGTTTTTAATTTCATGAGATGGCATTGTGTTTATTTCAAATCATTTTGTAAATGTGTAATAAAAATATTTCAATTTCTCAAACTCAAAGGCGAACAATGTTCATTGATAAGCCAAATATTGAATAGCAATTTTAATTATTAGAAGATAAAAAGTGAAAAGAATTTAAACAACTTGAATGGATGCATTCACGAAATATTTATTGTATAAATAATCACAAAATGGAAACAATGATAGATTTCTTTCTGATAATAAAATTGTAGATCAATAAATTTAAAGAACACAAATAACAGTTTTTTGATTGCATATAAACACGATTAAAAATACATATGTGTAAAAATATATAACATCACATAATCTACTTAAATATGAAAGGCACAAATGGAAATATTTTTTTTTTTTGCATTGATTTTGTACAACAAAAACTAAAAAAAAAAAAAAATAACACATTTGTAGTAGAATGAAGCTATGCATGCACAATGCTCAGCTCAAACACTCAAAGGAAGGAAAATTCATGTTTTTTTAAAAAAACCTAATCTAGATAAAACATGCAAGATTTAATAAAAATATACACCCGCTTTAATTATTGAAAATTAATGCAAACTGTTTACTACAACATATGCTTTTTTAAAATCTTAAATTATGATTTCTTTATTAGTATCTTCATTTCTAAAAAAGTAATAGCCTACAGAAAAGTTTTATTCTAAAAAAAAAATGACTTTCTAAGGTATAGAATGACAAAACTAATGACTAAAACAAAACAACAATGTTGAAAATGTGTAGCCCATTAGATTTCCAAACCCTGGCTCCACAGCGAGAAATAAAACAAGAGATATAAACATAAAAAGGCATGGCACAAAAACTTGAGAGCATCACATATTGGTTTATATATAACATGATCTAATAGCAATGATGATCAACATCAAAGTTAAGATAACAAATGTCATGTGACAGACCTTGAAATCAAGAATCAAGTCAAAATTATCTTTCACATAATGGAAACTAGCTTCTCCTGATGAGAAAAAAAATCTTTGAAGGAATGTCAGTAAAGTTTTTATCAATTTTAATAAGGGCTTTATTTTTTAAAATGAAAGTTGCTGATAATAACATTAAGTCAAATTCACCATGGTAAAGAACATTGTGGTGGTGTCAGTATGAGAAAGTGGACTGGGTCAAGATGACATTGAGAAAACCCTAACCCTAACCACAGGAACAAATAACTAAATAACTTTAGATATTGCTATTAAATTATTAATTTGTAATAAAATAAAAATTAATTCAACAATTATTTCACTAACAGTGTTAAACAAGTCTTATTGAAAAAATGTGACAAAGGTTTAACAAAAAAAAACAAAAAAACTCTGTGTGATTCTTCATTGAACACGTCTGATAGTTTTCTATGACTATTCATATTAAAAAATCAATTTCAAAAATACATTTTCTTTCTTTGGTTTAAACATTTTAGGGAGGGGAGGGGATATTTAAAATACATTGTTTGCAAAAAAAAAAAATAGTGTGCAGTAAAACAAAAAAACTCTCCATCAATTTGTTTTTTACCCTGTTAATATTTGTAAGTGGTGAATAGATTATTACATTAATTTGATACATTTTTGATCAATTAAAATTTGAAATAAAAAAAAATCTGATTGAACCATACTTTAAATCAAATGCAGATACTACAATTGCCACTATACAAAATAGTTTATAGACATCATATGGAAAAAAGAGGTTAATTTGTAATACTAGAAACTAATGACTAACTAAATGAACAAAATTATTAAACAACATCACATATTTTTTTTTAAATATATAGAACTGACTGGTCATTAAACAGTTGCCAAAAAGGTTGTCCCAGTTTTCAATCAACAAGTCACAGCAACAATGTTTCACTGAAACTGAAAAGTTACACTCAAAGGTTTCATTTCCTTGGCTACTTCAATTTGTTGCTTTCATAGCAATGTTAATAAATGTGTTAACTTAAAGCAGTTTTCTAGAATTTGGTATTGTATTCATCTGCTTCATTCTCAAAGCCAGCACCATACTGAATGTTGCGTGCGTAGTTACCCTGATGATAATCTTCAGCTGGTGACATGCCCAGCTCCTCATCACTTTGGAACATTGGATTGCTAAAAATGAATTTGCCATCCTTTTTGGGTGTTGCTGTGTACTCATTAGAGGATGTAGAGTCGGTGTCAGAGAATGAGGCTCGCTTGCTCTCTGTGGTTGAGGATCTGGTGCTAGAGTCTTCCTGATAGTCATCTGACTGCTCTTGAGCAAAACTGATGAAGACCTGAAAAAGATTCATAGCTTTGAAGAATACTTCCTAATGCACAGATTTTCACTATAGCTTATCTTACAGGATGATATATTTTATAGAAAATTCACAACATCAATTGCCTCTCACTTTAATTTATTTTCATTGACCTCTCATTCTATCACATGGTAAGAAAATACTTTAATTTATTTCATTGTAAATATGTAACGCACTGACTATTTGTCACATCTTTACAAACAAACTATTTATTTGATCTGTAAGATGCACCAGAGAATAAAATTTACCTTAAGTTTTAAGCAGGAAAATTTTAAATTTCCTAATCTAATGCTAATAAATCACAGGCAGCCTTTGGTGGCAAACAGGGACCGTTGCCCAAGGCCCAACGCTAGTGCATGCCCCATGGTATGGAGAATCTTTTGTCAGCATCAGCACATCATAAAAATAAATGGAGCATCTACCACACATTCTAATGTACCTTACAAAATATGCTATAGACAGTCTTGGATCTATTGGATAACAGTTCTAAACAATTAAGGACTTTGTTCTAAAAATTGTTGACACCTTTCCAGTATCTAAACCAATCTACATGAAAACTCTTAGCATATTTTGGGTAAGGGATAGGCTCTGCATATGACACTTGCCCAGGGCCCAGAGTAATGCAACTTCTGAATACAGGTAAAGAAAAATACCATATTAAATGTTGGACTATGAAAATCTAACAGCTATATCTGATTTTGTGACCTTTAAACTTGAATATTGAAGACTTGTATATGCCAGACTTTTTCTTTAAAAAATATTTTTTTCAAAAAATGCTTCCAATTATCTACAGCTTTAGTAAGCAATAAAAAAAGTTGTCCCCTAAAAAGGTATAATAATGATAACAATATATTTTTCCTCTTACTGAATCAAGAGTTGTCTGTGACACTGAATAATAGCCAATGAGTTTATTCTCTTGTGCAGACTGTAAACAGGCCAAGATGTCAGCCACACTGCGAGAAGATTTAGGCACACTGAGCTCTACACTGTTGTGATTCTTGGCCTGAAAGAAAAAAAAAATTGTAGTCTATTGAGGCAGCAACAACAAAAGCAGTAAGTCTAGATGACACTGTAAATATATCAATACCTTTATGACTGTTCCAGGGAATCTGTTCATGAAATCTTGAGTAACATCTTTGAGGTGTTTCTCTTCATCATGCATGACAACTGTGTACCCATCACCGTACCTGCAGCCAAAAAGAAATTTTATCTTAAGATTAATTCATTCAATGTTACACTTGAAACATAACATTCTTATAAGCTTTTTGTTTCAAGTATGGATTTCAATAACAAATAACGAAGTATAAGTTTAATTGAATTTATAAAATGAGTAATAAAAAAAAGTTCAAAGAGAGACTAAAACTCACTTATGTTTTAAATGCTGTGGACTTCCTATACATTTGATCTCCCCATTCACCATGATGGCTATAGTTGAACACAAGGAGTCACATTCATCCATGCTGGAGAATACAATAAAACAAAAACTTGGCATTACAATGTTTTTTTTTTTGTCTTGTCCAAATGTATTATTAATGAGACCTTAGAAGCTTAGCAATGGCAATGAGTAATGATAATGCAAGACATGGAACAGATACAATGACAGCATGAGGATACATCATTATTAATGTGAGACAATGAAGTATTTAAAAAAAAGTCATGTTTAGAGCACTAACTAGGAACTTCTGACTCTACAGCAACACCTAGCAGCAAGAGTGATCAGGTTATCATCTTTCATAAGTATGGACTTTTTCATAAAAGAATTTTGGTTAATAAGGTTAACTGATTGTTTTTACCAGCTAGTAATCACATGATCGACCAGTAAGCTACCACACTTGCCATTGTTGGTAAAGCCAGTTGTAATAAAACATAATTTATACTATTTTGCCCAATGCTACAGCCCTTTGTAGTTGACATCCTTTTGATTTCATTAGAATACATTTTGTCATTTATTTAACCTATCAGTCTACACAATTTGTTGAGTTATCCAACCTAACATCTACACAATTTGTATATTTATTCAATCTATCACTCTACACAATTTGTTCATTTATTCAACCTATCAGTCTACACAATTTGCTCATTTATTCAAACTATTAGTCTACACAATTTGTTCATTAATTTGTATGTGTCAAGCTACTCTCTAATTTAAGACACAATAGATCAATAAATATAACTTTACCTGTGTGATGTCAACACAACTGACTGACCATTTCTGTTAGCTCTAGCAATACATTTCCAAGCTAATCTCCTAGTTGCAGCATCCATACCAGTAGTTGGTTCATCCTAAAAATGTCACAGCATTAGAAATAGAGAGCAGGTTAGTCAGTTTTTATTTTTAAAAAAAGATAATCGGTAAATAAATAAATAGAAGAAAAAAAATAATTTTCAACATTAATCAACATTTATTTCAAATATATATAAAAGGTTCTATGTATCCTAGTCTATTTGTCCAAATTTCAAGACTCTTATTTGATGTAACTTTTTTAAAAATCTGTAAATGTCTCAAGCAAGCATAAATATGAATTGAAAGCATAGTGCTGAAACAAGGATTTGTTTACATTGAGGGTAACATTTAGTAATTCTTCTGCTTTTGACACCCCACCTAGGCATAGAACAATTTGTTTAGTTACAAGTATAGAAATATATGCTGTATTTACATAGGATAGAAATATCAGTTAACAAATATTTCCTGTTTTTAATATACTTATCATTAACAAAGAAAAAAATTCATATTATAGTAGTACTCTTAGAATGACACACTTATTAGAAATGTAATAATAATAATTGTGATGCTGGTGATTATATATGCCCAACCTGCGATCGCAGCTGTGTATCAATGATTGGCCTCTTTAGTCACACAAGAAGTTGCAAAGGGAAAAGATCGTCTCTCGAGATGTAAAATGCCACAGAATAATAATAATATTCTTTATTATCCATGAGAAAATATGTCTTCCTTATAGGATCAACTAAAAGGGTCTATCAAAAGATGATTAAGCAGCATTGAAGCATATTCAGAATAATTTTGACAAGTACCATTACTGTAGTTCTCAAGACAATTACCACCATCAATAGTTTTCAGTGATTAACCTATGAGTATTTAGCTAGCTTCACAATGTTCATGCGCTTTATGACCAACAGTTTGGTTATTATGGATAAATACAAATGACCTAACACCACTCACTGGTCAATTTCTTCTCTAGTTACACATACATTTTTAAATGAACTTACCAAATAAACAATGGGTGGATTGCCTAGTAGAGCTATGGCCAGAGCCAGTTTACGCTTAGTACCACCACTGTATGTATGGACAGCACTGTTTTTGTATTGAGTCAGACTGAGTTGTTCTAGAAGATCTTGTACAATCTGAAAGCAAATATTTTATTCATATTTTAAATATACCACTGGAAGAAGATCCAATAGTTATTTACTTAGTTTCTGTTTAAAATGATATCATGAAATATGATGTAAGTCGTGAAGTTATATAAGTCAGGTTTCATTTCTTACAAATCATTGTAAACATCTTAATATCAATTAATATCAATTGGCACTAGCTTGCCTTTAAACAAGCAGTATAATAATTAATATTTACCACTTTGGATTGCTTTGAGTTAAAACCACGTAGCCTGGCATGGAAACAAAGCATTTCCTCTGCTGTCAAGTATTCATCAAGTCCTCCTTCTTGTGGACAGTAGCCAACATTTTGTCCAAAACTTCTGTCCTTGTAGGATAATCTAAAAACAAAAATAAGAAAAATAAGTCAGTGAGAGTTAAAAGCTAAAATTTTAAGCAGTTCTTTAAAAAAAAAAAATTAGCCATCTTATTAATAATATCTTGAAAAAGGAAATTTGAACTCAAAAAGGTCCCTAATTGACTCTGATGCCCTACTACAGAATGACAACCTAAAATAAATACCTTTTCCCTTTGAGAGTGACTTCTCCACCAGCAGGAATACTATCTCCTGTCAACATTCTGAATGTGGTTGTCTTTCCTGCTCCATTCACACCAAGTAAACCAAAACACTAAAAAGAAATGACAAAACAACCTAGTTTCAACTAGCATCAACATACATGAGCAGAGGACATAACTTCTTTCAATATTAACATCACTTACTTCTCCCTCAGGAACACCAAAACTGATGTGATTGACTGCAACAAACTTTTTCCAGTTTCTTTTGTACACCTGTACAATACACAATAGTTGTGTACAATTAAGCAACTTTGTTTCATAATCAATAATTCCAATCTATTTGTTTTTGTTATTTTGAAGCTGATTTATTTTACATAAAAAAGTAATTTTCACAATGAAAAATATCTAAGGAGTGTTGAAAATTGTTCATATAAATTGCCTGTTAAAGATATATATTGAACATATTGAAAGTAGGCAATGGAAGAAAAGGTCTTACACAAACTACAAAATGTTAAAAGATTCTTTATATATATATATATATTATATATATATATATATTTATATATATATTTATATATTTAAATAATACTAGTTAGTAGAGTGACTAGACAATAAATATAGGTAGGTTTCTTTGCTTCATTGAAGGACTTAATAATATGCTTAGCTTTTATAAGAAACTTGACTCTGTTATGTTTCACTTACCTAGATTCTGTTTTTTTTGTTTATATTTATAATTGGAGTTATACTGCACAAGTTAAAACATACCTTGGACAAATTGTTAACAATCAGCATATCATTTGATGCTCCACTTTGAATCCTTTCTCTTTCTCTGATAACATCTTCATCTTCTGTTTCTTGTATGTAATTCAACTTTGTTTTCCTCTGAGGCAAACTATTTTTATTACAAAATTAGACATTTATTTCAAATTTAATGGACATTTCAGGACTTGATAAGAATAAACAACTAAATTTATTTATTCCAAATTACTCAAAGCAATCTAAAAACTCACCTAACTGTTGGACTTCTTATTGCTTCTAAAAGTAGATTTAATAGGAAAAATAAAAATCCTTCAGCAGCCAAAGCGACCATTTTCCAGCCCAAGACATCAGCAGAAAAAGGACTCTCATATTTGTCATCATTAAATCTAAAATAGACAAAGTAATTGTTATGATTTAGGGAATAATGGTATTGAGATGGTAAAAAAAACAAATTTTTTTTTTTAATGTTGTCTGCCTACCTTAAAAAGAGTTTATACACAATTGTGTTAGATGCCATTTCCATAAGACCTTCACCTAGTGAATATTGTGGGAAGATGAGGTAAAGATATTTGCATACTTTGTAAGCTGACCAAACAATCTGCAAAGGAGAAAGAAAAAGCTAATCAATATCTACTGTTTCTATAAACATACAACTAAATTCTAATGAAATTGCAGCATTAAAAAAGAAAACTTCATAAAAATATGTAAACTTACATCTGAATCTCTGTACAACTGCATGACCAACAAAGACAAAACTGTGGCCATTGCCAGGAACAAGTTGATGCAGAAAGTTATCAGATATGCTGTGCTTCCTTTACTGAATAAATGACTCAAGCAATAAAGGCATGGAAGTATTGCCCACCTGAAAATAGCAGTTGATAACACTTTGCTTAACTTGAGCGTAAGTCAAGAAAATTTGTAAGCATTAGGTAAGTTAATCTTTATATCAAAAAGAGAAACAAGAATGTATCCATAAATACTCACCCATAGAGCAACAGAATGACACAAAATCCAGCCAGGTTTTCTCTCAAATAAAATGAGTCTGTTTTGACTATTGCTACAATAGCCACAGCCAATGCAGTTGTGAATGTATAGACAATCTGAAGAAAAGCAACATAAATACACAATCTTAAACTTGCAAAAATCTAAAAGTTTCTTTTAGTAAAGCTTTTTGTGCAATAAAATACTTCGTAAATATGAGTTACCAAATAAAATATACATGACTAACTGTTAAAATGTATCCAACAGTTCACACATTTTAAATGATAATTTAGCAAATAACAAACATAGACAATTTGAAGACATTCAAGATATCAGACAACTAACCAAGTCCCATATAAAAGCAACCACCCAGTAGGTGACTATTCCAATGCCACTAATGCTCTGCAGCTGTTTCTCTTTCATTAACTTCTCATTCAGAACATACAGAATGAAGCCACATGGAATGAAGCTGAAGGCTATGACTATCACAATAGACAGACCTGCATCAGCTGCATCACCTTGCCTAGATAAGACATTAGAAAAAAATGATATAATATTTTATGATCATAGTTTGCTTAAAGACATTCATTCAATAATGTCATTAGTTTTGAAGAAAAGGGTATTTAGTTTTGAAGAGTTACTTACAGAGTCTTCACATTTAATGCTGCACGGTCTAGTCTGATTGGATGAGTCACAGCTGTTATACCTGTGGGTCAAGATAATGGCAAACATAATTAAAGCAAAATTGTTAATATTTCAATACTTTTTCCCTAGCTTTCATGAATTCTATTCCTATGATAAACTTGTAGCATGTTCAACATTTACCATATTCATTAGGGTTCTCTCCAGAGGGCAGCTGAGCTCTTAGAATTGAGTTGGTCAGAGCATTGTAGTAAGAGGGCATTGCATGATAGCCTTTAGTATTGAACCAAACATAGGGATCAGTTTGAGAAGTCTCAGAATCTTTTTCAAATGACCAACCTCCATATCTAAAAACATTGATTTCAAAACATTATGATAAGAAAATCAATTATTGATGGAATCCTTGTCAAATCTCAATAGATCCATGAATTTATTTTAATAGAACCATAAATTTATCTCAATAGAACCATATATTTACCTCCAATTGAGTTATCTCAATAAAACCATAAATTTATCTCAATTGCATCATATACCCGGTAATTAATTAGACCATAAGGCCAATGAATGAGCCTAGAGTTACTTCGAGCTATAGACTAATGTCAGTCAAATCATAGTAATTAAAGAGTTATATTTTTATCTTAGAGTTAAACTGTTCTAACCATAAATAATGCCCAGGCTTTCATCTCGTTTATCCAAAGCCCTAACCTTCAAAACTGGAGACGACGCTCCCCTCCAAAACTGTTCATATGACAGCCTGGCAGATGAAAGAGGAGAAAGATTACCTTTTCTGTTTGTACTCATTGAAGGTACTCATCAAGTAGAAAGATATACTCCAGTCCCTGATGTCCTGGATGTAGTTGTCAGCCTGCACATTTTTCTCCACCATTGTGTAAGGCTCAGGCATTGGTGTGAGAACCTGACGAGCATCATAGCACCGCACATTATAAATTTCTGTTGAGTAGTTGTACCATGGCTTGTTACCTACACAGTTCAGGTTCCTGGTGGCAAATTAGAGTATTATTAATATTAGTCATAAAACTACAAGCTTAGAAAAATCTCTTCAATCATACATGGAAAAACATTTATATACTTTGTTATTTCTTAAAGTACATAAACAGCAAAAAGACGTATATCAAACTAACTACAAATGTTTAAGATGGCAATTTAAAAATTTCTTACTTAAAGTATTCTCGAGGTCCGTCTTTCATACAAGCAGTTCCATAACCTACATCGCTGGATGTTAGCTGATTTACATAATTATTTGACCCGCTGGTTTTGGCCCAGTCTCTGGAAAAAAAATTGTTATTGGATAGTATGAAACACTAATATTCTCTTTCTCCTTCTGTTTGCCTCTCTCTCACTCTCTCTTTCTGTATATTTATTTATTAATTAATTGTATAACTAAAATAAGACATAAACATCTGCTCAAACGAGTCAGAAATGTCAGAATGACATTGACTGAAAGCATACTTCTTGTGGTTACATACTTCAGGGAAAACTCTGTTGACCTTGACTATTACATTGTTGCCAATCTCATGTTCTTTTTGTGCCCATTTGATCCAACTTGTAAATTTTTATGTACAATTTAAGTATTCATCTCTATTAGTATTGTGCTCTATTTTACTACATTTAAATAGACCTCAGCATCAAAGATAACATTGGACCAGCACTTAGACAACTGACACATATGGTTTTAAAAAAAAAATACTTAGATGCTTGTGGGTAGTTAATGACTTGTGGACTTGCTATGAAATTTTTTTTAAGTATCAAATAAAAATATTTAGTTCTTAGAGAATATTGTATAATCGCTTACTCTCATAGTTCGAAAGGTTCAAGAAGTAGCAAAGCCAACTAAATGTCCTAATCTCTTAAATTAACACTTACTGAATAAAGGAATATGTCTTCGGTCCATATATTGAAGGATCTAGAACAAGTTCCTTAGGATCACCTTCACTGACTCTGACTGAGCCAAAGCCCAGGGCAGCCAACAGGAACAGAAGTGGCAGGAAGATTGAAGATATGATGATTCGCCAGTTTCGACGGTAGTGGTGGAAACGTTTGATCAGCAGGGCTGATACCTGGGTGAACCATAGGGAGGTCCCAGATTTCCTCTTGGTTAAATCAACAGATGAATGAGATCGACCTGTAAATTAAAAAAAAAAATTTCCAGTAAGTTGTTTAATAAGTTTTAAACTAGATTTGTAAGAAGCTTTAGTAGTGCCTTAGTGTAAGCTTCACATTTACCTGAATCCACTGCGTCACGGAGGTCCGATGGTGTAGCTCTATCTTTGTGACTTAACACTGGATTGATAATAGATTCAGTATCTGCAGCATCATCTGCATCTTGGGTCAGTTTGAGGAAAACCTGGTAAATTAAAAATAAATTTGTTAATACTTTTAATGAAATAACAAATACTAGAAAACCACTATCTTAGCTTTATTCAACAAGATTATGCTACAGTAAAAAGTGAACAAATACAAGCACAAATCACATTGTTGAATTACTATAAACACATGCACTGGAAATGACTTTCTGATACACTGGACACATGCAGAAAATAAACAACTCAGCAAGTTACACTACAATGCTATAAGTCTTTTGAAAATTCAACTCCCATATTAAAAGAATGTTTAGAGTGTCAAATATTTATTAGTTGTATTACAAGAATGAAAATGTAATTGAAAACAAAAATCTTAGAAAGTGCTCTGCTAAACCTACTTCTTCTAAAGAAGTGTCAGACAATCCATAACTGGCAATGTTGAGCTGCTCAACTGACTGGTCCAACTGTCTAAAAAACTGGTGGAATGGCACACGCATGTTGTTGGGATCTTTGGATAAGTTAAATGTTAAATCTGATCCAACTTGCTCTACCAAAGTAGCACTTGGGCACAAAGACTGAATGAAAGCAAGAATAGCAGCATTGGCACTCTTTGATCCTGGAGATATATTATAGAAACAAAGATGTACAGATAGTTGAATTCAATATACCTTATCTGTGGTATTTTAATACCTTATGAAACTATTGTATAGAATTAATTTTTATGCATTATAAAAATATTTATGTGAAGATAAGATTAAAATTGTTGTCATGACTAATAGTATTAAAATAAGCAGATTTTGATCAAGCCATATGAAAGACACTTACTCAAATCAATAAGTTCCTGAGTTTCATTTGAGGCATCCTGTTAAAAATAAAAAAAAATGTGTTTATAACAATGCAATTTGATTTGCATGTAAATGATATTTTTTATACAGTAAGTTTATTAATATTACACTTTAAAAAGTATTATATTTAGAATAGCTAACATTTACATTTTATATATATATATATATATATGTGTGTGTGTGTTAAATTAAAATGTGAAGTGTATTAAATTAAAATATATTACCGAGCTCTCTACTTCTTTTTTAACAACAGTTAAGCTGTAACCCCCTCCAATAGACCATTTGAGAAAAGATGGAGAACCACAACAGAGGAGTTTTCCTTGATGCATCACGGCTATTCTATCACTCAGGAAATCTGCTTCATCAAGATGGTGAGTCGACAGCAGAATAGTGCGACCTGTAAGATGATATTTTTAAGAAATAATTTAGTGTGTTTAGTAAACTAACATTTAATTTGAGTAAATAAAGAGCAAAGACATTGGTTTTTAATACAGAATTCATGAAATAAATACAAATTGAATATTTTCTAAAGAAAAAAAAAATTTCTTTATTCAGAGTTCTAAAAATATAAATGAAAAACAATTTGCCACTTGTTAGCATGGTATATCAGAATAAATCAGAACATAAAAGAAATTTATACAAATTAATTGTGAGATTAACAAATGATTTTAAACAAAAATGATAAAAAAAAAAGCTACCAGGTCTGTTTCTAGTGATTAAGTTCCAGATGTTTTTCCGAGCATGAGGATCCACTCCACTGGTTGGCTCATCCAAAATGATAGTCTTGGAGCCTCCTACAAAGGCCAGAGCAACACAGAGACGACGTTTCATGCCATAAGACAGATTTTTGACAGGCACATTTCTAGCATGCCAGAGGTCAACATCTCTCAACAATCTGAAGATAATACATAGAACGTTTATATATATATAATTATTTATATATATTGTGAACTTAATCATATATACATCAGACACATTTCTGTTCAAGTCAAATATAAATAATACCAGAGCACTATGAATCGAGTAAATTTATAGCATATTAAGTTTTAGTCCTCTAAAAATTAAGTATCTAAAAGCTTAAAAATTTCCAAAATTGGAAGTATATTAGATCAAGATTTTATTTATTATGCTAGTAATATGAAATCTTATTGTTTAGATTTTGAGGATCATGAAATCTTTACAAAAACCATTTATCATAGTGTACAAGGAACTCTCATTTTTTTTAAACTGTGGAAATGTGGTAACTAAGTCAACCTATTCAAACAAATGTACCAGTTTTGAGCATTTAAAATTAGGTATAAACCAAGCACAAATTCTCAGGTTTAAAATAATTATGAATAATATGAAGTGTAAAATTACTAGCCTATTGATTTCAGCTAATTTGACCACTCTGTCAGCATTACTTTTAACTCCTGCATAAAACTCCATGTGCTGTTCTACTGACATGCTAAGAAAGAAACCCAACAACAATCAGATTTAGTTGCATGGTCTAATGCAATAACATTTTGTATTGATCTTTCTAACTTTTTTTCAGATGACTATTCAATAGTAAATCTAAATGTTGATAAACCATACTAGCAAAAATCTAAGCATGAATTAAAAGAAGACTTACTAATCAAACAAAGCATTATGCTGTGGACAGACTCCAAGTGATGTATTACATGAGCCAGACTCATGACCATTGATGAAAACATGACCAGATGTTGGCTTGATAACACCGCTAATAATTTTTCTGCAAAGATGAAAAAAACATTTTTTGTACCATATGACTATTTACAAACAACATTCTTTTTTTTAATGATAATCATAAGAGCAGAAAATAAATTAGTCATCAAAATATAAATTCATGTTTTATTATTGCAATCAGTATCTTACATTGTGGTTGTTTTAGCAGCTCCATTGTGCCCTAGAAGTGTGGTGATCTGATTTTCATAAATGTTCAAGGACAAATTGATGAGGGCTTTCTTTTTACTGCTGTAATTCTTGCAAACATTCTCAATGGCAATACCAACTTTCAGTCCTATAGGAGGCTTCTCAAACAGTCCACCTATGTTTACATTGATGTAAATACCAATGACTTAATCAGTCAAAAAAAATTTTTTTTTTAAAGAGAAAAAGGTTATAAATCCCATCTTGACATAGTCAATGGCAAATACAAGTGTTTTGAATGAATGATTCATAATTTTTATCATGTTATCAAAAAACTGGCGGATTGAACAAAAACATGAAGGATAATAAATAAAGGAAAAACAAAACAAAAACAAACAAATAAATGGCAAACAAAACTATTACCTTCAGTCTGTGGGTTGTCACTTCTCTGTTCTCCTGTTGATGTCCTGCATCTAAAGCAGCTAGTCCAATAGAATGGGTTCAGTATGAAATAAAATGGTTGGGCTACACCATATTTGCCTAAAACGAAATTGTAGTCAAAGAAAAATTAGTTTCTTAATTTGCAAAATTATTTCATATGTAAAAAAAAAAATATGTATTCATATTTGTCACTGAAAATTTAGTTAAACAAAAAGTGTGCAAATTGTGAAAGTATGTTAAGACTTACCAGGTTTGACACGACGAACATACCAGCCAATAAGGAAGTAAATTGCACTGTCTATTAGCATCATGTACAGAGACCAGGCTACACTGATATTGTCATTCACAGACTGGTCAATGTTGGACCACTGGACACCAGCTCCACTCTCTTCAAGATAAGAGATCCTCAGTGTACCAAAACATAATGCTGTGGTTGAGGCCAAGCTCTGAAGGTGATTAAAAAAATCTTGTGTTAAATTTCATATCTCATCTTTGGAATAGTTTTAATTAGGAGCACTCATCTAGATGATTGAGAAACTAGGTTATAGGTAAAAGTGTATAAATCAATGTACAGTTTTAAGGGAAAACCCTCAAACATTAACTATAGAATAAAATTTAAATCCAGAATTTAAAAAATGAAAATTATCCCCTTTCTAGGATGGTACAAAGTGATATCATTAGATGGAAAAAAATAAAATAAAATTCAACAACTTGTTAAATTAAAGAGCTAAATACTTTTACTAAAAAAAATTCTTAACAAACATTAAAAATTTACTTTAACCAGCAAACACAAACAGTTAATGACAGAAAGCTCGATCATGTAACTTACTGCTAGTATTCTGTGCCAGAATTTCAAGGAGAGCTCTAAGCCCAAGATGAGGATGTAGGGGAGGTAAGCCATCAGGTAAAACATAATTACAAATAAGATTGCCATACTGGTGCGGGTGAAGAATGCTGACACCATATACCTGAAAAGTTAAGAATACATTATAGTGTTTAAACAAAAATAAAAAAAGATGTTATTGAAAGCTTTTATTAACATGGAGATAAAATATTGAAATAAAAATAAATTTCTTTTTTTAAAAACAAAATGCCTTCCCTTTTAAAGACCTTTGTTGGTTACATTAGCTTTATAGAAATCCTTGACTGGAAAAATGGATGATAATGTAGTACTCATTTAACATAATACACACTGTAATATTAACTCCATTGCAAATGGCTTGGAAGCCATTAAAAGAGTAGCAAGAGACCAGAAGAATGGTATGTTTTTACTCGGGCCATTTGTTCCATGAGGAACACAAAGGACTATGATGATGGTGATGATGAAAGTGACATCAATGTTAACAACCAAATGGATTAAAAAAAACATTTGTATCAAAAAGATTTTTATTTTCTGTTTACCCACACATAATATGGATTTAGTTAGCCATATAAAAGTCTATTCTATCTACTCTGACAGCTCTAGTGAACATGTAAATCCTTCACTGAAAATTATTCTCAGAATACTCAGATAAATTATAACCCCCCACCCCCCACCAATTTATTGTATTTATTTAAAAATGACAAAAAAAAAGTCTTCTAAACCATTTCAGAGAGACCTAAATACAAACACAGGGGGACATACATTAAATCTTTTCTTCGCAGTTCAAATATTCCGACATCTTTTTGCTCATAAATTTAATTATATTAAAAAGATGTAAGTTGTAAACTATAAATATTCAGATGAGTAAATTATTAACTTTGTGTAAAAAAGAGCTTAAAAGAGCATCATTGAGATTTAAGATTGTGTAAAGATAAGCTTACAAGAGCATCATTGAGCTGAAACAGAACACAAGGAGCATCAGGAACATGATCAGCACATTGCTGTAGATGAAGATATTGGTGTACTTGAGCATGATTGCCATGATTATACAAACAATGCCCATGATGACCAGTGTACTAACAGCCCAAGCAATGAAACTCAGACCTCGAATCATTCCCATCACATACAAGTTCTGAAACAGATGTAAAGTTACTTTTATTTAATAATGAAACCTAAAATAAAACACATACAAAACCCAACAAAATGTTAAACCTACCAGAAGTACTCTTATGAAAATCAAATGTTACTCATAGTTAGTCTAGGTAACAACAACTAATGCTTAAGCTATTTGAAAATAATTTTTAGTTAATATGAAGCATTCCTAAGTGTAAGCTGAAAGTAAGTTAATGATCTACTTGGGTGACACTCTTTGAACTAATTAATATTGAGCTGCTAGAATAAAC
Source organism: Biomphalaria glabrata (assembly GCF_947242115.1). Lineage (NCBI taxonomy): Eukaryota > Metazoa > Mollusca > Gastropoda > Planorbidae > Biomphalaria > Biomphalaria glabrata. Next base: position 55,727,018 of record NC_074712.1, on the reverse strand, counting down.
AAAAATAATTGCGTCTGTTTCCTCCCTTACTTCATCTTGTCCATTCTCTCTGTCGTAGACTAGGTTGTGGGTAGCAACACCAATGAGAATCAAGAAGACAAAAGTCATCATGATGGGCACAAAGTAAGAACCCAATAAAAATATGAAACTGAAAAAAAAAGAAGAAAAAAAAAGAAATATTACAAGGTTTCATTTACATAAAACTTTCTTTTATTCTTTTTGCACAATTTTCAAATATCATAGAGGTTAACTTTGATGTGCACTTCTTGAGAGATTTATTTTGTGAAAATAGTGAACAATTCTCAATGTCTTAAGTTTTGTTACCTAGGATAAGATAACCAAATTAAACTGACCTATCAGCATGATGACAAGGGAAGGGCATTTGTTTGATGACAATTCCAGGTGTTTCCAAACTTTGATTCTTGTGAATGTCTATGAAAGCTCTGTCCAGCATGTCTTGAATGTATATGAAGCCTCTCAGGTAGCGCAGATCTTCAATGAAGTTAGCTTCAGCATTCATTGAGAATATTCTGGATAACAGAAAAATGTAAAAGTTGTATTATCATGCATGAGGAATGAATATTAAAAACTATCAGCTAACAGAAAGAATAAAATAAATTGAAAAAAATGAGCTGATTTATATAAATTCCTAGTGTCTTATCTCAATGTCCTCAAAATACACTCTAAACTCATCTTTGACATAACTTGTAACTAATGAGTAAAAAAAGTTAAGTATAGTTCCTCTTTCAGACCTTGCAATCTATAGGGCAGATGATGCTAAGGTTATCTATTTCTTTGACCAATGGTTAACAAGCAGGGTGTCATGTAGCGAGCACAATGACCAACTGCTTTTACTTTCCCCAACTAAGGTCAGGTACCCATTAGAGTTAAGTGGACTCCTGGATGCCTTGAAATTAAAAAATCTCAGGCTTCATCAAGATTCAAACCCAGGACCCCAAGTTTGGAAGTTAAGTACTTAACCACTCAGCCACCACACCCCTTGTAACTAATGAGAATATTCTTAATTAAGATCAGTGGCTGTTGGGTTACAGTAATTTGAATAAAAAAGGAACTTACGATTCTTTAAGTCTAGATGTGTCCATTACATTATCAACATCCATTCTGATCTTATAGCTTATATGCTTAGGAATAGTACCACCACTGGCTTGCCTGCGATTTCTGCCTGTCGAGTTCTGGCTGCCATCATTATCACTAACGTTATAGAATACGATGCCTAATTCATAAAACAAAGAAGTTAATGAAATAATTTCTAAATAAAATCTAATGGCCAGAATGAATTTAAAATAGTAGCAAAAGCAGACAGAATAGAAACTATTGTTTTTATGTCTGTTTTTTTTTTTACTCATGGAAATGTTCATACCTAAACTTTTTTTGTTTAAGCTTTAAAGATTTTTGAATTGAATTAAATTGATATTTTTCACATGTAAAACATCCTACTAAAAACTAACTTATAAAAATTGTTAATTATAAAATTAAGTCCTTAGTAATATCAATGACACACCTGCAAAGAAAGTTTTAGTCTGTGACAGCTGGTAAGCGGATTTTACCAGTTCTGCTTCATCAGCCACTGGCTGAAATCTGTCGGTCAAGACACATGAGGTATAGTTAGCTATGGCTTCAGCTGCTGATTGTAGCGTATCTATGTTTTTACTGCTGAATGTCTGGTTCTGGACAGCCAAGAGACTGGAGAGAAGTGTATTGGACTTTATGCCACTGGTGGCCTCAATGATTCCTCTGATGAAATCATTCTTTAAGGCGTCCTGTACAAAACACAAAAATAATTTGCATGAGTAATACATTTAACAGTAAAATTTCAGGCACGAAAAAAACAATTATAATTAAATATGATAAGCAGAAACAAATCAAAATGACTACCGTTAGATCATTCGTGTCATTAGCTAGATCCATCATAGTCTGAAGATTGGAAGACTGCTGGGCCCATATGTTTGCTATTCTATTGACTTCTTCTATAACTGCAAATGTATCATTAGCCTATGGAAACAAAGATTTATTTTGTTCCTTTTGCCATGGTGGAAGAAACATTGCAACAAGAAATACACATGTTTTATTATCTAAAAAAATCATATTAATAATAAACTATTTGGTACAGTATTTCAAGTATATTCATATTATATTGTAGTATATATAGTACATATAATAATGAATGAAAAATGTATGCAGGTATTAAGCAACACTTTTTTGGTAACCATTTTAAGCTAATAATTTTTTTACATCTTATAGCCTATAAATTTCATGAATCCGAAGAGTTACCTTTGCCAAAATAGCTCTAGTTATTTCATTGTCAGGTGTGTACAAAATCTTGCCTCTCATGATAGGTTTTAAATATGTCCAGATAATACTGCCAAACTCCATACTTCTAATTGTGTAATAAACATCTTTACAAAATGTACCTAATAAAAAATTTGATAACAAAAACTTTACTGTAATGACATACATATCATATCAACAAATAGGACTATATAATATATAGGTTAGGTTAGAAACATCACTTAGGAGAATTTTTATAGAAACATAAAAAATGAATATGTTTGCAATTAGCAACTAAACAGCTTGAGCTAGTACAAATAGGGACAAAATGTAAGCCCAGTATTTTTTTTTTGATAACTTAACATTTCACCAATTACAAACTAGGTTTGCAATTAAGTAATTATGTTGTTAAAAGCAGTCTATCAATTAAGTATTATGAATGAGAATACCAGGCAGATCTTTTTCAGAATCTTGTATGTCTTGATGAAGTTTTTCCATGAGGTCATCTTGGTCACCAACTGCAAAGCCTGGGGCTGAGGGGAATGAAAAGATGTTGTCCACTGTTCTTCCACAGGCATTCTGGGTCAGTATTTCATTGCTTGTTAGAGCTGTGGTAACCAAAATTAAAAAACATGTAGATTCCTTTAAACTAGTTCTGTGTTTAATAACAATATTCAAGTATAAACTATTAAAATGTAAACAATAGTTCTTACCACTGGCTGTGGCATTGGACAATTCACTCATAATCATCTTCCCACTTTTATTTTCCTCCAACAAGCTGTAGGCACGTTGCAAGTTGGAGATTCCTTTATCGATTTTGTTGGCCATGTCATTTAGCTCCTCTGTTGTCATGTTGGTGGCACGAAGTATGTCCCGCCCAGTGTTTTCAACATACTGGAGATACACAAATAGCTCAGTTCATTGTTGATAAACATTACAAACAAACAAGACAGAAGAAGAAAGAATAATTTATTATTCATTTGGCTGTTTCAGACTTGTGTCAGATATTTAGCTCAATACACCAAACACAACAACAAAATTGTCCACTTTGTAAAACTATTTTTCTCTTTGACAATATGCTTAATATGCTTTTCATGATGATTGGAGCTGAATTTTTTAATTTGCAAATCAATACTATTTGTTTCTATCCTCTACTGCTATAAACAAGTCTATAAGGATAGGCTGCATTCCTCCTTAAAGAAAGAGTAAAGTACCCCTTTCAGACCTTGTGCTCTATGGGGGCAGATGATGTTAAGTTCATCTCTTTCTGCAGCCCACTTAATGAGGATGTAATGTAGCCAGAAAAAAGACCCACCACCTTTACTTTTCCAGAACAAATGTCAGGTATCCATTAAAACAGGGTCGCTCTAACAAACCCAAAATTTAGAAAACCCGGTCTTCACATGGATTCAAGCTCAAGACTTTCTTAGTTTGGAAGCCATGTGCATTACCACCTGGCCACCACACCTTCCTGGATTCCTCCTTAATGTAAATCAAATAATATCTTCTGTCTGCTTTCTTTTCTTCTAATTAGCACTCTAGGACTGTCTTAAGTAGGCTATTCAATCTTATAACAAAAGTGACTATGTAATCACAATAATTTTGAGACATCTCTTTATTTTAAGTAAGAAATGTTGACAAAATTTAATACTGAAGTCCAGAATGTTAAGAATTGCACACACAAGCATTTATTTTCCATTTGCGATAACTACACAATAGTTTCAGCGCATGTGAAAAGGATAAGGTATATTCATTCAATGAATGTTTATTGATAACTTTACATCAACGTGTAATAGCAGGAAAATATATCCAATACAAACACCATTTATATAAAACACATCCAAAATAATGAGCACAGCATGGAAATACTTTAAAAACTTTAAAATGTACATACATAATTTTTTTTGAATGTGTACACAAGTTTAAATTTTTAATTTAAGACCAACTTTAGTTTTTTAGTGAACAAAATGCATTTCTATATCTTTTTTTGACATGTCCATGAACTCACAAGAGTTCAACTTACATCTCTATTTGACATTGACTTTACTTACTTTAGCTATAAATGAGCCTATGTTCAATTCAGGTGTGATAGCTGCCATAAGTTTCTCAAGTTGTGCATAGCTCAATGCACACATTTCACTGGTGATATTTTGCAACACCTCTGTTGTCCCATTGATAATGATGAGCATCTTGAGCACTTCATTACAAGAATATTGACTTTTCTCTGTCACCCCCAGTAGCTGTAACAGAATAATGATAGAGGTTTAAATGAATGTTTATGCTTGGACATTTACTTTATACTCATAGATTTTCACCAATAAAGTTTCACCACTTACCATACGTGAAGAAAAAGCTGCATCAAGGATTGCCTGTGCCACATTGTCACTAAAATTAAAGTTTTCCATTAGGTAATCAATCATACCCTCTGGATTCTTTATCAAATTCCTGACTCGAACTATGAGGAAAGAAATAATTGAGAAATAGATTTTAATATGTCATAGACTGCATTAAAGACTAAAACAAACATTAACTAACACTAAGTAACATGATTAAATGAAACAACAGAAATTCTTTTTATTTCTAGTCTATTTATAAAGGCATAAAATATATATATAGAAAAAATTAATTACTTTCATTCACGACAAATCCTCTGAGAATATCAAGCTCCAAGAGTCCGTGTACAACTTTTCTAACATCACTCATAATCATATTATTCTTTCTAGTAGCTGGAACTAGCTTGGCCACTATATCCAATATTTTGTCTAGGCTGGAGATGAGAGATGAATAAACAGTACAGAATAAATAATACTTTCCATAAGAAACAAAAAAACAACAACTTTAGACATGAAAATACTTTCCAATTAATATTTTTGCCTAGTTTTTTTTATTTACAACTGCAAGTTTAATAATAAGTTAAGTATTAATAAAAAAAAAGGACAGAATAAAGCTTACCTTCGGGAGAGTTCTCGTAGGCTGTTGTTGGTCATGAGTTTGTCTATGACCTCAACATTGTTTTTTAAAACATCAATACTAATATCTGGGAGAATAGCAGTGGCTAGTTTGATAATGTCAGAGAACTCAACAACAGCTTCAGTCAGGTAGGGAAGTAACTCTTCTATTATATCACTGATGTGAATGACTGGCTTGATCAGAAGCTGAGAATGAAACAGGTTTTAATAAATGACTAAGACAAGAAAAATGTATAAACATATTAACTATGTTTAAAGCAAGAACAGAAGGCCTAAATTATACAGATCAATGTAAAAAAATTTGCTTTTGAAGAGACATTAAATTTGTCATCAAAATTTACAGAGCTGTATTAATAAATCAGGAATATTATTGACAAAGCAGCATGCTTATACTTAGAAGAAAATACTTCACTTCTACAACAGTTAATTATTTAAAAACCTTTTCAAGGAATCATTAGTTTCCACATAAAAATCAAGGAGGTCTATGCAGCACAAGACTACAAAAAACTTACATTACTAATGGCACTGGCAGACTTTGAGGCATTCTGTAAGTATTCAGCGGTGAAATTGATTTTAGAGTCACACAGAAGGCTGCTCAGGTTGGACATACTGATGAGTGAGTCAGTGGGTAGGCTGATAACACCAGAGAGTTTGCTTGGTGCACACAAAGTGTCCACTATATCAGGCACAGACTGAAGGAGGAAGTTGGTCTACAAATACAGAACAAAGTTTAATGAATAGGACAGCATAACTTTATTCTCATCTATATTAAACTTAATATGGGGTTTAAGAAATTAAAATAATACTAAAAGTAGGATTTTTAATGAACATAGTTCATTTAAACAATGTTTCAAACACAAACTAGGTTAGAGTGTTTTATAATGTATGTTTCTTTGGTCTTGGTATGTTCAGTAAATAAACATTTTTTGTTTGTTTCAACTCACTCCATTACTGTTGACAGTTGCATTGATGAAGGCATCAATGACAGAATGGGACAGCCCAAGGATATGCCCCATAAAGTTTGTTACATTCATGGTATCATTGAGTAAATCAGACATTGCCAGGATTACTGTGGATAATAGAATATTAGAATATAAACACTGGCAATAAATTTAAAAAAAGTATTTCTAATTATGTACATAAAACCTTTTTAAAAATATTTTATGTACACTTAGAGATTATTTAAAAGATGTAATCTAGTTTACCTTTTTCATTAGAATTGATAGTGCCAAGAATAAAATCCAACATTGGTGTCACATTAGGATCCTTTAAAATTTTCTGTAGTTCTTGCATTTGAAGTAAACCTAATATGTCTCGCAGAAACAGTGTGGTGCTTAAAATTTAAAAAAAGTTTTGACAGTCCTTGAGTTTTTCGGATGTAAGTTCAAACAAAACTTTAATGCTAGAAATTACAAACATAAGTGGAGAGGCAGATGATAGTAAAGGTTAGCCTATTTATCTTTCAATAACTATATGGTAGTGAAACACGGTCAACCTACTCTTGGCAAGAAAAAAAAAGCTTAACACCTTCCACCTCCAATCATAAAGGCAAATTTTTTAAATAGGGTGGAAAGATAAAATAACCAATGAGGAAGTGCTGGGAAGAGTATGATGGCAGGACATCAGTGCTGTTATCAACAGCAGACGCCTTGGCTGCTTGGTGTTGTTCCCAGAATGCCACAAGGTCAAAATCCCACCAGACATTCTGCATGGTGATCTAACAGTAGTTAGGTGAGCTGCTGGTCACCCACTTTTACGGTATACTGATGTATGCTAACACAACATGAAGCTCTTCAAAATTGACACTAACAGTTGGGAAAAAGAGGCACTGGGTAGATCCACATGGAAAGCAAGCATAAAGTAAGGGTCGTGGATTGCAGATGGCATACAGTGGAACAGCGCCTGGTGATTACAGATGCTCAAGCTGTGACCACAGCTGTATATCAAGGATTGGCCTCTTCAGCCATATGAAAAGTTGCAAAAGGAAATGATCATCTCTCAAGATGTAAAATGCCACAAAGAACTAGAGGACAGCATAAAACTGAGCAGAATACCTAAGCATGCCCTAAGACATAAAAATAATCTGTTTGTCAATGTATTGAAGACTTTGTCAGAATAATAATTATAATAACAGAGACCAGCTAGAGATTGTTGAAGACACAATTGAAAATATACCTATTTTAAAAAGTCTATTCAGTTTAAAGCAGAAGAAATAAGTTTGAAATATTAAAATGTTACAAAAACTTCTATGCAGCACTCACAAAGTGGGTCATTAAGTTGTGTCATTTGTCTAAATAACAGATTGCAATAAGAATACAAGTAAACACTTAATGTGATTTGAGGCATTCTGTATCATCCTCCCAGACACTGTCATTGCTAAGCAGTATAGGTTATCATTAAATTAAAAAAAAAACTAAACTGGCGTATGTAACAGAGCTTACTAGGCAAGGCTAACACACCAACTTACTTAGTGAATGAACCTAACATGGTCCTGAAATGTTCACCAGCAGTATCTAGGCACTGGGTCATCTTGTCAACCTCTAGGCCATCACTTCTCAAGGTAGCATTCAGCCTTTCCATTAATTTGGATAAATCTAGTACAAGATTTGGACAGTCTGTAGTTGAAGGTGGCTCAAAAAACTGATCAATAGCCTAGACATAAAAAAAAAATTTGAGCTTAGAAGAAATCAATGACATTTTAGAACAATAAAATAATTTATTCTAGATTTTCTTTTTAGAATAATTTTCATTGTATCTTGATTACCTTTTGTAAATCTTCCCATATGCCTAACTTGATGAGCCTATTCATTAGCCCCACAACATCAATTCCAGGTTTATCTACTAATATGCAGGCCAGGTCGTCAAGTTCTGAAAATAAAAGAAAGGAATATTTTAAAATCAACATATTTTCTATTCAAGCAAAGATTAAGATAAGTCAGCAGGCTTTAACCTTTTTTTCCATATACATCTTAAATTGTTGCAATGTTTTAGTTAAAGAAATCTTTACTAAACTCTAAGTTATATTATTGGCTAATAATGTTCTGCATCAACATTATTGAACTACTAACAGGTATAAATACACCGATTGATGCAAAAAGAGATAGCCTATTTTAAAAACCCGCACAGTCACTGACCAGGCAGAAGTTTGGTGAGGTCAGTTAAAAGGTTTATTCCAGTGATGACCAATGACAAAGGTTTTCTGGCTTTTTCAAATCCTTCAGTATGATTTAAATATCTGATGACAGAGTTGCACATGCCTGTCAACCTGTTTTAAATAAATATCATTAAGAATAATTACATCAACTCTTTAGAAAACATAATCACAGACTTTCAAACTTTTATACTAAACTAAAAAAAAAAGATCAGAGTCTGACAATGTCAATGTACTCATAAGGAAAGTATTACTACTAACCTATAATTTTCAAACTGCAAGAATGAATGAAGCTTGTTGATAATGGGTGTGAACCATCCATCCAGGGTAGAGAAGTCAAGCTCCAAGCTCTGGAGACTCTCTGCTGTGTGTATGATGCTCATAACTGATGTATAGAAGGCATCCCAGACAGTGTCATTGTGACCAGTGGCATCATACTCATTATGAATCAACATGTCAAGCTGAAACAAATAATCATTATACATTGGAATACAATGGACAAAAAAATTCAAGTTTTAAAAACTTAAACATAACTGAAATTTTAACAGTTCAAAACATTTTTCCAAGTTTATGACTCCATAGGTAGCCAAATAAAGGACTTTTTATGACTGTGCATTAATTGAAAAAATACTTCTCTATGCTTATAATGTAGATGTATGCAATAAAATAGCGGGACTTACTTGTTTGACCATGTCTTGAGCATCAAACAAGGACAACAACTCTTGGAAACTTGAGCTTCTGCTTAATACTGCTTTGCAAAGATTCTGTTTGACTGCAGTGACATTAGTGCCAGATGGGAAATGAAAGTAGTAATCCAATGTAGTGTTCACTTTGCAGACATTATCCCATTCATCTCTTATAGTCAGTCGATAGAACTAGAACAAAATGATAATTTCAATAGTAATAATAATGTCTCTGAATGAAGTAAATATTGAAAAAAGTTTAGAATATATTTTTCAAATACACCAATGTGTTAGGCACTTCCGTGCTGTGTCTTATGCAGATAAGTCAAACGGAGGTAACACTCAAATCAAATAACACAGGTCAAAGGCCAACAATATAAGTTAGTCAACACTGATAGCAAATGCCAAACAAGAACTTTAATTACAATGAAGTAAACCATCTAATGCCATCAAGCTAAATCTCTAGGTCCATAAAAACTGCCTCTCTCTATAGCCATGAAAAGTAGTCTGTTTACATTTTGCTATTCTTCCTAAAACCCTCGTCTTGTTTTTACTTATTGCATCATTGTTGCTAAGTCAAAACTTTCCCCTTCTATGAAACAAATAACTAATTTCTAATCATGCCATAACAAATGCAAGATAGATTATCTGTACTGCCAATGACTAGGTCTATATTTAAAGGTCTATAAAACATGCCAGCATTGAGGTTTTCATTATAATATTTATAACCAAAAATACCTCTATATAGTCATATACACTAAACTCTATAGCTATTAGTTTATTACCATGTCAGGGTTGACACTAGTTGTGAGAAGTTCAGCAGCATCTCCACCAAACACAGTCTCAATAAGGTCTGCCACTCTGTCTGAACTTGGTAATATATCTTTGAGTTCTATCACTTTTCCGTTGGCTAGTTATAAGAAATAATGATTGTGTACATACTCACCAGAATAATTAATTATGTATAATTACCATTGTTACTACTCCAAACTAAAAGTAGATTGCATGAAAAATATTAAAATTTAATAACCAACAAAAATTATATGATTGTTGTTGAGTTTATGTCCAAAATCAAAATGCATTTACAAATCAAACTTATACTCACCAAATTTGGCCATACTGCCATCTATCAAATTCAAAGTGGATGAAAAAAATCTCAAAAACTGTTTGAACCTAATCCAACCATCATCAAAGTGAACTTTATTCTCAATCAGGTTTAGATAGGAAAGTACACTATAACAGAGGAAATACATAAATATATTATTTGTAGTCTTAACTTTTTCAGCAAACAATATTTATACTCAGCATACATTTTAACATTGGTAACAAAATGATAATATGAAAATGTCTTATTTACATTGAAGTGAAAAATACAGGTAAGCTACTATCATACGCTAAAGGTTAGTAGAAACAGAGTTTTTGATGAATGGCTTTATTATCAGATGTTTCTTGCATATTTTCAGTTTGAGAATAAAAAAAAAAGAAACTAATATTCCATAGTAAAACATGAGTTTACAGTATCATGCTTGCCCCTCTCCACCTTTCTTCTTCCCTATTATGAGACTGGCAATAGTTCAGAATACTAAAAATGTATTTTTCTAACCTCTTCAATGACTTGTCAAAGACAATATCTCGGACATTCTCCCATGCAGATTTCATGCTGTTCACATTGGACTGGTCCATCTTTGCCTGAGTCACCAGATCAGAAAGTTGCTCAAGACTTGACATTAAGTTAATCCAACCAAAATTATGATCATACATGTTTGGCAAGTCCTCAATTTGACTGATAGGAAACATCTAGCAAGAAAAAGAAATATGTGTTCATAACTTTCAATTAACCAATAAAAAATATATTGCCATACGTTTTATGGAATAGGAATTAGTTGATGTTTTTAACTTTTACAAAAAAAAAAAATTTGGCAAGAAATTTTCTACCATAAAATAACCAGGTAGACTTTTTGTTTTACACATTGGTTTCAAAGTTTAAAGTTTCATTTTGAAACTTTGTTTTACACATTGGTTTTCAGAGTTTAAAGTTTCATTTTGAAACTTTGTTTTAAACAAGGCAGGTGAAGTAGAGTTTCAGTTTACAAGAATTGTGTAGTTTATTTTTTACTTAGAATTATACATTTGTATTTCACCATTCCATTATCAACACATTTAAAACTATAATGTAATATGGTTTTGTTTCTTTCACTATCAAACAAGATATAAAAAAAATTGGGGCCAGGTTAGTGGCCAATGAAAAGGTGCAGGGTAAGAGTCAGCAGAGAGCCATGGAACAATCATAAGCCAGGCTGTACCGAGCAGCTTGGTCATGCAAAAAAACCCACAACTTTTTAACTTTTCAAGACACCATTTGGACTCTTTTAACTATCTTCATGTACACAGAAAATGAGAAAGTGCTCATCTTCAGTTTATAATAGAAACATTCATTGACATTTTTAAATCATCCAGTTATCAATACAATTTCTTTGACAGACCAATTTTAAACTTCCACAAGGTACAAGTCTAAAAAAAAAGTTGACAATTTCTACACAAACTAAAGAAAGCATGCTTTTAATTTGTAGAGAGAATAGTTTGAATTGTGTATCAAATTGACTCAGTGAAGCTAGACAAGTCTGAAAAAAAAAATAATTAAAGTGAGTTGTATTTTTATATATTTTGTACTTTGTCTAGAACCACAGCAATCTGGACTTTGGTGAGTTTCATATCTTTCAAAGACTGAAGCATGGTGTCAGCATTGGGTGCAGAGGAACATAGGCCACTGAAGATGTTTCTCCATGGTATGGGCAGCTCCACCTGATCCAGTCCTACAGTTGAAAGGTAGGAGATGTAACTGCTACTATTACACATGCTCTGACGATCTCTTACAGAGATGAAATAATTCAACTAGAGATGAAAAAGAAGAAATGGCAATACTACAGTTTATAATTTTCAAAATTAAAAGGCAATGCTACAGTTTATAATGTTAAAAATGTAAAGGCCAATGCTAATTTTGTTTTCTTATGTTCAATGGCCTTGCTACTTTTTTTTTTACAATGTTCAAATTTAAAAGGAGTTAATATAAAATCATTCATTTAAAAACATTTGTTTATATATTTCTTTATTATTGGAATATCATGTTAACTCACTAAAAAGACAACAGAATAATAGAAAATCTTGGCTATCCTACTGAGACTCTGATGGTGAAGGCTTCTCTGTTTTATTTGAGATATGCCTGAATGAATCACACTCACAGAAATTTGTCAGAGAATGTGATATGCTTGATACTTAAAATGCTCACTAATTGCTAAGTAGATTACTGAGTATTGAAAGAAACTCTTTTTTTATATCTCTGGATTGTGATCAAATTTTGCTAACAAATTTTATTTTATTTTCTCAACAAAAGACAAATTTTGACATTAAAAAAATTTATGCAGAGGTAAACAACAGAATATATTTACTTGAGATTTTAAAAATACAGTTTCCATGACAGAATAGTGGACATCAAAATCCAGAAAGGTGGACAGAACATCCAACATAGTCTCAGGGCTGCTGTTCAATGTCTGCAGTGTTATACCTTTGGCTGGAAAACAAAGACAAAAACAGTAAAATCAATGATAAAAGGATCCCAAATTTTAATATTACTATATAATAACTTTAAAAAAATTAATATACAACAGAGTGTATAGACAGCAAAAAAAGTAAGATCAAATGAGAATTTGCCTTGCAATGCCTGAAGTACATCAACAAATGGCATAATTGCAAATGTGTTTATATCAGCCAAAACCTGAACCACATTCTGATCTTTGTGTAGAGGAGCTTCAACAACGATACCCAGTAACTTTAGCATTCGGAATATCCTGAAAGAAGTAAAGAAAAATATGAAGAAAACATAAATACCCAAAAGTATATTAAAGAGTAGATAAAAAGAATTACCAAAGGGTCTGAATTAAAGAGTGAAAAGAAAATATTCCTCCGATAACAACTTACATAAGTGGAAATTTTCCTAATATTATATTTTAATACTTACAGTTTTGGATCAGAGGCTAGTCCTTTCAATACATCCAAAATGGAGGTAAACGTGAAATTCTTGGAAAGATTAGAACTAATGGTTAGAGATTTGCTGGCCAGTTCTTTAATTATAGTTGTAAACTCTTCAACATTACTAGAGAACTCAGTAAAATTGGGTGAAAGTTGCTGAGCAGTCCAAATAGCATCCAGCTACATTAAAAGAGAAATTTAAAACAAGAAAAATAAATAAAATACTAAAAAACAACAAAGCTTACATTAAGAGTAATTGTATTAATTAGTTTGGATCAGTCAAGTAAATTTGTAATAGGTCTAGACTAACTATAATAAATCTGTGCGATTAGAAATATTTTTATTTATGGTTTTTGTTTAGCCCACTTTCATACACTATGATCCTATCACTAGACCAGTAGGGAAAGGGGTGGGGGAAAAAAAAGGTGAAAGACCTGAATTTAAACTCCATTGCAGCCTCCTAAGGCAACACACTAGCAACTGTGTCAGCAAAGTGCTTATGAAAATGGAAGATTTTATAGTTATCTGTTGTTAAGTTTCCAGATTTAAAGTTATGACCTAATTCTCTCTACAAAATATAAAGGGGAATAATTCAACTTATACCACTACATCATTAAGTAAAATTTCTTTCCCATTCTTTGATACTAAACAAAATAATTAATTACCAATAGTTAATAAACTTTGTGGTTTATTATTTATATTGATTTTTGTCAGGTAAAAGAAATAATTGTGAAAATTTTTTGTTTCATCCAAGATTGGGTGTGTGAAAATTAATATGTATACAATTTTTATCCGACAGACAGAGTTAGTTGATATAAACTTTGTTATAAGGTCTATTTCAAAAGTAAAAAAAAAGTTTTCATTACAATGCATATCATAAATAATGTCATCCTTAATGCTTTGGATAAATATTTGTAACTAAGTTTCAGTAGGGCTTACCTGCTTAGCAATGTAATCTTTCTGAATAAATGTTAAAACATTATTTTGCAAGGATTCTGTTACAACAGAACAGACTACAGTTGAGAAGTCTTTCACTGTTTGAGATGGTATTACATTATCTGTGATAAGTTTTGATAGTCCATCAGGTTGTTTACACAATGATTCTAGACTTGATGTTGAGTTCACAAAAAGTGATAGTGTCTAAAAAAAAGGCAATTTAATTTCAGAAATACTGCTGACACCAAATGTTTATAAGTTTTATCATTAACAAAAATGTCTACAGGTACATTTTAAAATGGTCTAAACAGAAATACATGGTTAAACAGATTAGTAAAAAAATACTAAAAATGAAACAAACTTTAGAGAGGTTAAATTCATTGTTAAGCCAGGCTTGAGCAATATTTCTTCCGACACTGATGTAAGCATTGATAATATTGGCTAAGGTATCAGCATTGGAGAACAATGTGGTTGTGCTGATTGTGCCATCTGGGTTGAAGATAAAAGAAGAATTGTTTGATTAGCTTCCATGGAAATCCACATGTATTATTGTCAACACATCTTTAATCACTTTGACTTAAAAAAAAAAAGGTCTTTTCAAACAAATTTATTAAAGTAAAATATTTATTGCACTCACTTCTAATCCCCTGCAGCTTGTCTATGAAGAGATTCATGAACAGATTCACAGAATTGACAGTCTTGGCCACACTTAATAAAGATTTAGGATCCATGACTTGTGGCAGCATCAGATCAGCTATGTCCACAGACCTAGAGAATTACAAATGAATATCATAAACCAGTGGTGCCAATCCTTTTTGGAAAAAGGTGACTTCAGAATTTCTGACATGCATGTAAGTAGGCGCATCACTAAAAAAAAAAGTCTAAAACTGAGCATTTGTATTTCAGAAGAATGAAAAATAATTTGCCTATTTTTATTCCAAAGTTTGAAATTTACTTTATCTTTCTCATTTTGCTCAATTATAATTTTAGAATTCTATAGTTTTAGTACTTTTATAATTAATTTTTGCAGTTTTTCTATTTAGATCTATGTTAACTAAATCCAAGCTACATTAATAATAGATTTTTTTTTTCTTACCAATTTTTAGCAGAGTTCATAAGTTTTTGTGCTATAGTTCTTTGTACTTCATTTAGCACTTCCTGGAAACCTTTGACATCAAGTAGGTCATTTATTGACCTTGATCCATTTTTATATTGCTTGATAATGGTATCCATCAGTGAGACAAACTCCTTCATTTCAGTGGCCACAGCAGACGCATTCAGGCTACTCTGACCTTGATCTATTTCTTGTTTTAGAACATCAATCTACCAAAGATAAAATATCCCAGTAATAAAAGTATTGGTACTTAAATAAAGGTTTACAAATATTGATAATAAATAATTTATTTTATTACAAGCATATATCAATGTTTCATATCTGAATAGGTTAGCTAAAATGTATATTTGCATAGAATACCAAATGCTAGGACTACTAATGTTTCATTACCTGCTTGTACAAGTTGTAACCATTGGCTTGTAGCATTACAGTTTGCCACAGTAGCAGAGTCTGATTGGTGGAGCATGCTTTCTCTTGCAGTGTTCTAAAAGGCTGGGTCTCACCTGTTATTTGAATGGCTTTCCAGAGTTGATCAGTACAAAGTAGTTGAGAAGAATCTGGTTGCTGAAGCAAGTTACTTAGCTATAAAAAAAATCAAGTTTTACAGCAATTACTACATTTTACTCATAAACGTTTGTGTGGGAAAATAGACATTTGAATAATTTTTTTTTAGATAATATTAAGAAATAAAAGTGTAGTGATCCAAAGAAATTGTTTCTAAGCATACAATCTACAGCTAAAATCAGACTGATGCACTCCATGGTCAAGGCCACATCATTATGCTTGCGAATCTTGGACTCTTGACTACAGAACTGGAAAGGAGGATCCTATAACAATGGAATTGAGATGCTACAGAAAGAACCTAAGTATCAAATACAAAGATCACATCACAAAAAGAGATTAGAAACAGGATTAATGCAGCTATTGTACCCCACAATGACCTGATAACTACTGTAAAAAAAAATGCAAACTATGGGCATATCACAAGGTCCTCTGGGCTTGCAAAGACTTTTCCTTAGGAAATAGTACCAGGAAAAGAAGAAGCAGCCAGAGAAAGTGATGGGATGACAAAGGAATGGACATGCCTGTCTTTGAAAGAGATTTTTTCCAAGACTAAAGATAGAGAGGAATGCAAAAAGACAGATATTGTTTGGTGCTCCGTCCAGCAGACTAATGGAAAGGTGAAGGTGAATCTACAGCTTGTGTTAATTACACTTCCTGAGCTAAAAATCTAAGTGCAAGTCTATTAGAAATAAAGAGCCTATCTTTTATTTAAACAGAAGTCAGTAAAATTGCAAAAGTGTTTCATTTTTTCACTTCTAAAAATTAACTTTCAAAAAAGAAAAAGGAAGTTTTGCTAACATTGATGGAAAGTTTATATAACATTAAAATGATACAAGTTCATGCTTACTTCTCTAGCATTGACTGTAGCATTCACCAAGCCATCCAGTGCATGTGGATCTGTCAATATAGGGTTGAGGATTCGACCAATTTCTGTGTTGTTCAGTAATGTCACTAAAGAAATGGGTTGATCTGAAATAAAAAAATCAAAATTGTAAGTCAACTCATTCAACTTGTTATTGTATGAAAACAGTTACTCTTAAAAAAACAAATTTTCAAATGAAGGTAATTAGCTTGTTTTTTTTTAAATATATATTTTGGGAACAATAAGAAATGTGTGTGTATCCTTACCCTTCAATGATGTGAGAAATGTGTTCAAACTGTGTAGGTACGCTTGAGCAAATTGTAGACTTAGTGTCATGGTCTTCATGTCTGTCACATTGTTGAATCTTTTCAACAGACTATTCAGCCTGAAACAAAGCAAAGGGAATTCAATATTTTATACAGCAATGATAGACTCCAGCAGACATCAGACACAGCCTTTATGCAATTACAGTGGGAGAAACATTATATCTGCTACAAGATAAAAATTAGTAATGACCTTGACATTAGTAGCAGATTATATAAACTTACAATGATGCTGATAATGAAATATATTCCTCCGTAAAAATGCTGCTGATATTGCTGTACTGAGCTTTCAGCTCTTCCAGCAGACGTGTTGCATTGATCATCAAGACATTTCCAAGGTCATGCTCACCAAAGTAGACATAGTTTACTTTTGTAAGATTAGTTATTCTATCAATCAGGTCCTGCATCTTGGTGATAAAATTCTCAACATCAAATGAATCTTTGGAACTCCAAGCACTCGTGACCTTAGATCATAAAAGTTCAATTTATAAATGAAAGTACTACAAAATTTTCTCATTGGAACAGAAAAAAATAACACATTTACTTAAGAACCAAAAATAAAATTTTGTTGTCTTTAAAGTTTCTAGAACTCACATCATTTCCAATGGTATTAACATGGAATGTTGCTTTTAACTTCTCTGCAATGGAGTCATAATCAAGATTACACAGTGCAGTCAACAAAGACTGTATGTCAGCAATGTCAGATCGCACTTCAAATATTTCAAGGAATTTGGATCGACTACATGTCAGCTGCTTCAACTCTGAACTGCTTTGAACTATGTTAATGAATTTATCCACCTGGAAAGTTGAGCATTAATGTGTTAACCTAAACATTAGTATATTAAATTAATTATTAACCCTTAAAATGCATGTGGTAGTTTATTCCATTTTGTATGCACCCATAGTAAAATGGATCAGCACTTTAAGGGTTAATGTTAGCAAGGTGAAAATAGTATAGCTCCTATATATTACTTATAATCTTGAAAAAAAAAAAGAAACATGTAAAATAGTTCTTTAAATCCAAACCAAAAAGAAGATTACAAAAACTACTGAAACAATCTTATGTTAAAATGTAATGTTCATGGAAGGGAGGAAATGATAATTGGAGAGTTTAAAGATGACACTAACTAAAATACCAATATAAATTAAACCTGGTTTGTTGGACTATAAAATAGAATTTATTAACTCCTTCAATGAAGATTTACCCTATTTAAAGACTTCTAGGAGCAGATGAGAAATGAAAAAAAAAAAGGAGGTTTTGTAAGAGCTTAAGAGTTACAACTAGATCTAGGTTTTTTCATTGTAAATACTCAGTTGTAACGAAAGTACTCATCAGGCCTGTGACTAATACAATTTTGATGTTTCAATGTTTTAGATTTGTTTAAGCTATTCTAGATAGTTAAATGAGTTCTTCATAAACCTTACCAAAAAAAAAACAAACCCAATAATTATTAAATTAAATATTAAAGATAATTATTTTAAACAAGTTTGTAACAATTGATATTTTCTGTTTAGCCTAAAGCTTAATTTTAAGAATTTTAGATACAAGACAATCAGAAAGATAAATACAGTTGAGCTACAAAAAGTACTCCATCTCATTTGTTGAAAAAAAACAACATCATACAAAATCTTAAGTCTAGTAATGTAGCCTACAATAAAACATTATTAAAAAAAAACAAACTTACAGCTGTTGGTCTAAGCTGCACTGAGAACAAGCCAGTCAGAGGGTCTGGTTTCATGTCCAAAAACTTATTAACAACATTTACAAATTCTGGGGACTCTTTAAACAGAGACACCAAGTCTAGCCTTCCACTTTGAACTTTGACCCTGGCCACCATTTCATCAAGGTAGGTGACAAGAACGTTAGCCACCCTAAAAACACCCTCAAAAGGTCCAGTGTAGGCAGAGTCATTGATGAAAGCCTGATGCAGGGCACTGAGAGCCTTCAACATGTCCCAGAGATTAGAGGTATTGGTGTAAGAGCGTCTCAGCAGCTCCAGGGTTTCATCTTCACTGACCTTGGGTGGATTGTTCAACAGATTCTTCATGTTGTCTACCAGGGTGAAAACTTTGTCCACTGCCAGGTCCCAGTCCTGTATGTGTGATCTGTTATCATGTAATGCATCCAACATGGACTGGATGTTATACACTTGTTTGAGTTTATTCAGTAGTGGGGTCAAATTCTCATTACAGACAGACAGGTAGAGGCCTGATGTGTTAAATGAGTCAGGGAGGTAGAAAACTTGTTTCCACTTAGCTTCTGAACAAAAGTCACCTTTTATATCTTTAGATAAGAAGAGTTCCACAAACTTGGTGAGGTTCTGAATTGGCGCTAACAAAAGGGATTCCATGGTGTTGTAGTCCACACCCAAGGCAACAAAGATGTCATTGAGGGCTGGAATAGTGTCAATGGCATTTCCCAAGGTAAAAGTTGAGCCTGTCATAGCCTTAATGTTTTCATTGAGAATATCCAGAACTGTGTTCAAGACTATACCTGTCTCTTTCAAACCTTCCATCTTTAACAAAGGACTTAACTGATGTATAATATTTTCAATCCTGGTGAAGGAAACAAAAATGTCATTTAAACTTTTCTCATTTAGTATAAAAAGTTATTTATAACATTTGAACTGCTAGAAAGGATATCCATTATCTATAGTGACACTTGATCTATGGACAGAGTAACTTACTGATCTTTCATTTGAAGTCTGTCTGCCAGAGAAGTCATGCTATTTTCAAAAAGACTGGTCCAGTAAGTAACATTGGTTAAATGTTCTGGTAAATCAAATTTAGGTGTGCTGACCATCCACTGGTCAATGATCAAATGTGTGACATGCTTTACTTTCAGCTCAAGTTGAGTCCAGTTCAACTTTTCTGTATCATGAATCTGTAAGAGGGGAATGAGAACATGTATTAGCAAAAATAAAAACTTTGATTATTTGGAAAAAGCTTATCATAAGTTTTACAATACCTTGATACTCACTACTCCAATAGTGTAAAGACCAATCAAAAGTTTAATTAAAAAAAAGGACAATCCCCAAACAATATTAATTTTATCTATTATCCCAATAATAGTGTAAAAGGAGTTGCTAGATATTTAGTACATGGACTTATTGGAATTATTACTAGTAGAAGAACAAAAATGTACAAATCATTTTCTTACCACTCTCTCCAGTTTCTTAGTATCAAAGAAATTGTCAAAAGTGCCCATAAAGTTTTTAAAGTCAATGTCACAAATTTTCGCTTTGAGTAGCTGAAGGTCAACATAAACATTTGCTGGTTGTACTAAGTATTTAGTCACTGGAGTGCTGGCATTGCAGAAGTCATTGATAGTAGATGTGTTGATAAACAGGGACAGGAACTGAGAATACAAAAAGTCAATATATTGTATATTTTTTTTTAAATATTTTTTTTAAAGTAATAAAACAAGTAAAAAAAATGTATCAAATTAGCATAAATTTCATAAAATAATAGTTATGTCTACATGGCACATAAATCAATAGCTAAGTATGGTTTTTCATAATATTAGATTTAGGTTGTGGACCTAGTAGTCAACACTAATCCAGCTCCCTATCAATGCCCCATATAATATGAAAGAAAAAAAAATACAAACATGTGTGTTTACTTTTTAATTCACACTTGGAACATATGCTTGACTTCTACCCCCCTCCCCTTTATCCCATTCTTATTGTTTTTCTAAAAACTTAAGGATTATCTTCTCTTACAATAAAATGCATGTCTCAACTTGTATCTAATAATATAAACAAATGTTAAGTAGTGGTTATTACATGTTCTGATGTAGCTGAGGAGAATATAACATCCAATACACCAGGCATTTGGACTATGTTGATTAATTTCTGCATAGCAGTCCAACCATTTACAATGTCTACAGCACCAAAATGTGTCTCTGTAAACATAACATAATATTTCTTGGGTTAATATGTAAAGGTTAGGTAAAATAATAATACAGAAATACAGAAGTCAACTATACCAAAACATTGGACAAAAATATTCTGTTACATAGATCATCATGCTATCATAGCCTAAAAGTTGACAATGTACCTATTTAATCAATTACTTCTGATGTAGACGAAACTATAAACAGAGACTTACTATTCTCTAAAGTTAACACTGTGTCTAGTAAGTTGTCTAGAATGACACCAACGTATAAAATAGGTTTCAGCTCTGCTTCTACTCCAGGACCCGAATCAATCAGTTGTTCAATAAGTTGAAAGATGCCATCGAAATTCCTTCAAATTAGGAGACAAAAAAGGACAATATTAGTAACATAATTTTTTTAAATATTAGCTAAAAGTTAAATGTATTAATAGTTGTTTACTTAGTTGAAAAACATTGACAATTTTATTAATTAAAAAACTAGCATTAATACTTAAAGATGGGGCATGGTGGCTTCCTTTGGCTTCTGAACCAAGAGGTCTTGAAATCAAATCTTGGTGAAGCCTGGGAATTTTTAATTTGGGGATTTTAAGGACGCCCCTGATTCCACTCAACCCTAATGGATATTTGACATTAGTTGGGAGAAAAAAATAAAGGCATTTGGTAGTTGTGTTGACAACCTTATAAACCATGGACAACAGAAAAAGATGATCTTTACATCATCTGCCTCATAGATTGCAAGTCTGAAGGGGCACTTTACTACTGAGACTTAAAGGGTTATGATTTTAATATCAACAATGTTGGTGTACAGGTGTAGTGAATGCTGAATTTAGATTGCCTACTTACTTAATGAAAAATATGTTTAGTGTACTTTGATGAGCTGGTAACTAACTGTTTTTATATTTATAGTGCATTAAAGCTTGAGTGACAGACTAAGAGTTTCAGACATCTTGTATAATTAGCATATTTGAGCTGGTTTACTTACATTAGAGGGCTGTCATATATTGTATAATCTTTTATCCAACTTTCAAGTCTGCTGATGACTCGAGTCCAGAGTGTTCCGTTCCAAAGGCGCTCGTCAAACTTGAAATCTTGTTGCAGTTTTTGAATGATTTTCTCCATTCTGTCCACTACTGATGTTAAACTCACATTAGTGTGAGAAACTCCATTGACCTATTCAAATAGTTATAAAAATCTATCTCATTACAGCTGTAGGTCAGTATAGTATCAATAATGTACAATTTTTTTACCAGAGCATTAATGAATTCCTAAGGTAATTTTTTCTTTATGTTGAACCTGTTTTTTTGTTTTTTAGAATCTTAGTTTAAGCTGTCAACGCTACATTGTTTAGAAACATCAATGCACTTTATTTATAAAAATACTGAAGCAAAAAACAAGATCTCTAATAAATATTCTAATAAATTACTTTCACAAGTAAGAAAAGAAATAGAAATTTAAAAGATTCTTACAATATTTTCTATTGCTTGGACTGTTGTATAATTTGCCAACTCTGATTCAATTGTTGAAAAATTTAAACTACAAAGTTCATGTATCCAATTTTGCAAGTTGAAGTTTGACCCTGGAGGTAGAGTGAATATTTCAAGTGGATCCACACTGCAGAACTTGTCAAATGAAACTAAAGACAAAGCCCTTCTGGCAACCTGTAAAATAGATCAAATCTTTTATTTTGTTTTTTGTTGCAGCCAAAAGAATTTATAACTTTATGTATAATAGGAAAACAATCCCAACTCAAAATATTTGGTTGCATACAACTATCTACATACTTTAAACAGCTCACCCTGTTACAAGCAATATTTTCATAAATACCTTTTCAGGATGATACATGCTGGTGTAAAGAAGAGTTTCAAGAAGGTCTGGAGCCTGATTGGCTAGATTGATAAGATGACGTATCACTGTTACATTGTGATAGGCCTCAGTGAGGGATGATGCTGGAAAATAAAGAAGTTACAATCTTCAATAAAAAAACTCCCAATAAATTAGCTTTAATTAGTTCTATAATGCCACCACCACAACACACAGACAAAAGGGTATTTTTTTTTAGATAACTTGTAATGGTGGTGCACTGTTTTATTAAAAGTGAAGTTTTAATGATCTAGTGGTGAGTTTGTTAGTACTTTTCTATGACTGTAATATTGTGAGGATGTAATTGTAACATAGATGTGTGTAGTTTTCTTAATAAATGGTACCTAATACAATAAATCCTACTATTAGGTTATTTCTGATCTCAGTCTTAATGTATTTCTCATTACAGTTGTGTTTGAATATTAATTTCTGTTTTCCCTAAAATAAACTACATTAGAAGAAAACACTTGACTTAAAATTTACTATTTCAGGCTACGTAACTGTTGAACATATTTTTCTAAATGTCAAGCATTGTTTTTAAAACTGACCATTGATGATGATCGAAACTTCATCAACAAGTATACTGGTGATGGAAACAGCCTTGTCATAAGCATCTTTTAACTCTGGGCTCATATCAATCAGAGAACCAAAGATCAGTTCAAACATCTGAGAGATTATGTTGGCATTTCTAGATAAAGAAAAACAAAGTAAGAATAAATTAATTATTGATTTCAATAAAACATCGACACAAAGTGAAATAAAGTAAAAAAGTAAATACAAAATGTTTTCATACAGATAAATGTTGGATGTCGACTTGGACCAATTCTGAATTCTGACACCCATGTCCTTCCATACAGTTTCATTGAACACTGCTAAGTTGAATGTGGCAAGACTTAGTGGATGGTCATAGTAGTAGCTGAGTGACTTGAACACTTGGTCAGACTTGTTTAGTAGTGTTGAGACATTTAGGGTGTAGGTTGTGTTGCCAGATTCCTGTAACAATAAATATGTGTTTTAAACTTCAAAACATTTTGACTGAAACAAACAAACAAACAAACAAAAATAAATAAACGAAACAAATATATATATTTCAGTCATTACTATTCTATGTGTACTCATTTCCAATCTTACAATTGATAACTAAAAAGGGACTGTCAATGGTGCACAATTATAATATAGTCAAATACAAAAACAAAATTTAATAAAATACTCTGAAAGACACAAAGATAAAGGCACATTCCTTGTCCCATATGCTAGGACAAATTTGTACAAATACTCCTTCTTCCCTAGTGCTATTAGAGCATGGAATGGGTTGCCTGAGCTAGCCAGGAAAACCAGTGACTTGGCAGAATTTAAGTCATTGGTTAATATGCATGACTAAATGCATGACGCGTAGGACGTAATCATCTTCTTTTTTGAAGTAACGTCTGTATTATATAAGTAATAGCTAGAAGAATTATGTAGCTACAACTATTTCAGACAGTACTAAGCTCTAACTAGATAAACTTACAATGTTCCTGATTCTGTTAAATCCTTGATAGGAAGTAAACTCAGAGCCAATGTTTTCAATTTGAATGCTACAGATTTTTCTGAGTAAAACATTAACGTCTAAGTCAGAGCCTGGAGCAGTAGTGAGAAGATCAGTGGCCTTGGTACTACAGAATGTGGAGAATGACTGGAAGGCATTGACCCATCTGGCGGTCTAAAGCAAGAGAGAAACATAAATATTACAATACTCATTATCATCACATGACACTGCTACTGCTACTGCTATATATATATGTATATACCTATAGTATTGTAGCAATGTTAACACTTACTTGTACAGGTTGTGTTAATACAGTATAAACAACAGTCTCTATGATTTCTGGAGACTCCTGCACAAGTTCTAGAATGGTTCTCAGTGTGGGAAACTCTTGGAAAGCTTCAGGCAAGTTCACTGCAACATTTCCATTTGTAAAATATCAACAGGATGAAAAAAATAAATTCACAATATTTTTGTATTCATTATTTTTCAGAATCCTTTAATTAAATTATAAACAAGTAAAATAAAAAAAAATACTACACTAAAAAGAGTAAATTTGTGCAATTGGAAATATTGATTAATTGTTTTATGTTTCGCACAACTTTCATGCTTATAGCATGCTCAGTGTGCTAGGGTCTATTACTTTTATGGATCAGTTTGGAAAAAGGGGTGAAGGGGAATCTGGGAGAAGGTTTCTGTGCTGCCTTTTCAAAAGCTAATTTTTAAAAAGTTGCTCGAGTGTGAATATAAACTTAAAGGCTCGAGCCTCCGTGATATAAGGCAGAAGAGTTAGCCACTGAGCTATTCAAGTTATTGTAAAAATAGAAGGTTTATAGTTATCTATTGTAAGTTTAAAAATGTTAGCAAATGACCTAATTCTCTACACAAGACTTATCTCCCCTTAGCTTAGTACATTTTCAATACAAAAGAAAATTAATTAATTATGACAAATAGATTAACCAATTGGTTAACTCTTTCATTGATTTATGTGTCATTCTTTAACTTGATCTGAAACTGGAAAGTGGGAGATTTAGCGTGCACAAAATTCCACCCAGACAGACAGATTTAAAAATTGTATCAATATAAGTGCATACCATGTGCTAGTTCAATCCTATTGCCTACTATGTCTAGAATAGCATCTATGTACTGAACAGCTTTTGAAGAGCCTGGCATGTGTTCAAAGTAGGCCAATACAGCTTTCATAGCTCGCTGCGGTACATCTTTCATAAAACTAAACAAAAAAAGTGATTTGTTTCATTGTATTGCTTTAAGACAAGAAAAAGGCAGTAAGATAAATACTTACAAATAAATAAATACTTAAAGAGTTTACAAACCCTCAAAGTAAGACCAACATGATAAACAACTCAGACAAAGATCTAAAATATCAATAAGTGTATTGGCTTGTATGAAGCTTAGAATACATAAAGATTGGAAAGAGTTTATATTAATAGCAAAGTTAACATGTTCTACTGGAGGTCTTGTGCTCCATCAGAAAACCAAAGGACAAACTCTGATAATGGTATTGCAACTAAAATAAAAAAAGTCTTACTCAATAACATTATTATATGGCCATATCCAGGTGTTTACATGGTCTAGAACTCCCTTCCAAATGTCTGGATTGAAAACACGATCCTTTACACTTAGGCCAGCATTGAACTTAGCTATGACAGTCTCCATCTTGTCTATCACAGAGGACATCTTTACAGGCTGGGCAGAGGAAGCATTAATCTGATGATACAAAAGTCAGTCATCACACAAATGTCATGACATAGAATATACATAGACATAGAACATATTTACCTTATCTTATATAATACAGACATTACTTAAAAAAAGAAAATTATGTCCTATGTGTCATGCATTTAGTCCTGCATATTAACCAATGACCTAAATTCTGCTAAGTCACTGGTTTTCCTTGCTGGCTCAGGAAACCCATTCCTTGCTCTAATAGCACTAGGTAAGAAGGAACATTTGTATAAATTTGTCCTAGCATATGGAATGAGGATTGTGTCTTTATCTTTGTGTCTTTCTGAATATTTTATTAGATTTTGTTTTTGTATTTGAAGATTATGGTTCAGTGTTTTATGTATAATTGCTACTTTACACATTAAGTCACTTAATATTAAAACCATACTTCCAAAGTAAAGATGAAATAGTAATGGCTAAAACCAAGTTTAATACTGAAACTCTTTGAAAGTATTTAAGCTTACAATGTTGTTGATTTCTTTAGTAACTTTGTAATTCTCCAGCTCTTCGACCACTTTGGTGATGTTGAGAGAACAGAAGCGTGTGAACCAAGTCTTAAGGTCCAAGGAAGAGTTAGGGGCCAGGACAAATATATCTTGAGGATTGTTTAAACAGAATGTTTCTAAAGAAGTCAAATCAGAAGCCTTGGCAGTGATCTACAGATAAAAACAACATGTAAAAAAAGGTTGGTAAATGCATAATGAAAATGATTAAATAGTAAAATAAAATAATAATGAACTATTTACCTCAAGGTTGTGGATATTGGCTCTTTAAAGAATACTTAAAACAAACTTTATACAAAATAATTCTCACTTTCAAAAAAATGAATGCTATATTTATGATATAGAAACTTTATAAACTATCACTGATTAAAATATTGCTTGAATACATTTAATGATAATATTATAGTTTCATGTTTCACCTTTTCGGGTTGGTATATACAGGTGTATAAGGCTGTTTCAAATAGTTCTGGTGCATTCTGGAGCAGTTCAGCCAGTGTCTGTAAGCTCGGAAGGTCTTTAAGTGCATCTTTCAGAGATGTACCTGTAGTGACAAGAAGAACTTGTTAGAGGAAAAAAACCAGCAACATTTTCTGTATTTGTTCAAGATGAGGTCTAATAGTTACAGTTACCATAGGGTCATTCAGTAATCTAAAAACTGTTGATTTAGCTTATGTGTAATTATTTATTTCTGGCATTTGTGGTTACTTCTATGAAAATATTAACATCTTTTTGAGAAAACTTACTGTTTAAAATATCAATCACTTGTCCCAGGACAAGATCTGTTATTCCAACAACTTTATCAAAGGCCATTTCAATCTGTTTTCCCATTCTGCCAAAGACAGCATCCAACATCTCCAAAGTCAGTCCAACTAAGTTATCTGGGTCACTAACATGACGAAAGAAAACAATATTTGTTATTAAATAGACCAACTTTGATTGAATTATATACTCAAAAATTAAACTAATAAAAGTCTTCTTTTAAAAAAAAAGTAGTATTATAATTGATGAGACTTTCCTTTAAAGATGAAAACAATTATATTCAAATGCTTATTCATGTGCTGTTTTATGGAAATAAGACATTTTATTTACTTGTGTCTAAGTATTTTTTGTATGATGCTGTGTTTTTGTGTGTGTAAGTAATGGTTTAAAATTTTATTTATTATTGCTACTTTACTTTTTAATCTTCTGTCCATGGAGAGTCTCTAGCTTAGTCTAGTCGCTTAACTCATTTCCTCTTTTTTCTAGATTTGATGTAGTTTCTTTATGTTATCTTAAGTTGAGAAAACTTATCCAAATATTTCAATAATACTCGAATAAGCTTGTTTGTGTTACACATAATGATGTTAAGGTGCCAAAGTGTGTTAAATCCTGTGTATGCTTCAATATTATTGCAATACACTTCAAACTCAACAGAAGGCAAATCAAATGTGATCATTTTAAAGTTAATTATAAGCTTATAGTAAATTAAACACATGCTGTCTGAACAGAATCAAGTGTGATGATACAATGTTCATTGATTCATCTAAACTCTGAAGTTGACATGTGGGCCTGCTCAGCCTTATGCAAACTTAAACTAAGATGCTCAGTGTTCAGTAAATTAAGTGTGTCTGACATTGAGGTGAACATTTCAATAAGAGAAATATTTAATTCAGAAGTCATGTGGCATGAGAGGAAGAGATCTTTAGAAAACTAAATAGAACATACAATTATTTTAAGTATTTTTTCCTTTTTTTTAATACTAGAGACTGCAATCTTTAAAAAAAAACAACTTTTAAATATATTTAAAGGAATAGTTTTAATTACTTGGTGGGTAAATTTACAAATATATTTAATTGAGGAGATTGATTTTGAGACAGATCATTTTTTTAGGTTTCCTTGAACCTTTTTGATCATACATTATACACTAACCTATATATCTTTTCAGAAGACTTAGACCATAGTTTGACCCGGTTGCCTACTTCTTCCCATAATGTAATGTTGATCAGCTGAGTGAATACATCAGCTTCTACACCATAGGTGGTGATATCAGTAACCATGGTGATGATCTTGTCAAACTTGGTCAAGACTAGGGAAGTGTTTCTGTAACCAGAGGAGATGTTCCCTGAAATCTGAAAACAAAATACACAAGACTAAGACTAAATTTGTTTAATTAATCTTTATAGGAAATTTGTTGTTGTTTTTTCCATTAAAAATAAGAACAAAAGATGGTACCTCATATTACTCAAGCATATAATATAGTTACATCCGTAAAGACAACCTATACGCTGAGGTTGCAGAGGGAGTCAGACCCAGGGGTCACCCAAGACTAACCTACAGATATGTCTGCAAGCAAGGCAGCATGAGAGCCATAAGCATTGACCAAAGTATGTGGGAAGAGATAGCCCAAGACAGGACAGCACAGAGACAGACTGGTATAAACTTTGCCGAGTGCAAAAGAAATGAAGCTGCGTCAGCCAAGAGAAAGAAAAAGAAAGCTGCCCTGTCTGCTAGCCCTAAGACAGATGCATATACATGCATAAACTGTGGCAAACTCTGTTGCTCCAGAATTGGCTTGATCAGTCACTCCAGATTTTGCCCCATCTTAAGACATAACCAAAGCCAGTAACTCATCTGGGCACATCTATTGCTTTCTGAGACAGAAAGAGCTATATAATATTGTTACATATAATGCAACAATCAAACCTGATCTGAAATAGCAACAGGTAAGTGTAAAAGGTTATCAATATTGCCTTTGAATTTTGCTATAAATTTCATTTTAATTTTCTTACAAGACCTAAAAATCCTCAGGTCTGATGATGTTAAATTGAACTGTTTCTATGTTCTGAATGTACCAAAGTTACCCCATTTTTACTTTTCCCAATAAATAGAAGATGTTAAGTGAGTTATGATTGCTGTAGATTCTGTTTTAAACTGTATATCCTCCTTTGTTATTTTAATGAGATATTTTTTATAATGGATAAATCACTAAGAAAGATTTGATGCACATTAAAATACAGTTAATTCTGGTTATCAGACAACATCGGAACACAAGGTTTTGATCCTAACAACTGTCTAAGTCTGATTCTAATAGGATTTGTTACATCATTTTAGGATTTGGTTTGAGTAAGCTGCTGGTCCAATTTAACATGATTCTACTGCATTCTAAGTTCTGAAGGTATAAAATGGTCTACATTTATAGACTCACCAGTTCTGTTAACTTGTCTGCACCATTGTTCTGAGACACTTCTTTGCCCAACTCAACAAAGTCAATATTGCACACTTTCCATAAGAAATCAGACATGTTAAAGTTCACACCAGGGGGCACTGTCATGATCTCATCTGCATCAGTATTGCAGAAAACAGACCAGGATTGAAAGACTACACCCCATCTGGCAGACTGTATGGAAAAAATATATGAAAATTATTACCTTTGACATATAAAACTTCTTTCAAAGTTTTGTTTTAAGTTTAAAAAAAGAATTGAAGTTACCTTAATGGGTTCAGTCATGACAGTATACAGCACGGTTTGAACAACATCTGGTGCTGAGCTAATCATTTCAACCAAAAGTTTGCCATTAGTAT